>NC_056467.1:5598243-5723903 GCF_008729295.1 Plectropomus leopardus | reverse complement strand
TTTCAGTGTCAGATTGCCAGACCATGCCACCAAAGAAAAGGATGAAACCGACTCAGTAAAAGCACGATAAATTAGTGGAAGCATGGTTTGTCCAATGTGGAAGTACAACAGACTTCTCAGGCAGAAAAGATGCTGGTATATACATATATATATACCATATATATATATATTTGCATATAACATACAGACATATGTCATTGTAACCAAATATGCCCTACAAAATAGAATTGAATTTATAAACAATTTATCGTCTATACTATAACTTACATATTGAGTTCATTTGTCTCCCATAAAAATATATATATTTTCATCGCTATACACATATACACTTGTATACCCATAAACATACTTATTATTCATTCATTCCTTATCCGTCTAATGTCCTGGTCTTATAATCATGTTTAATGTTTTAATTTATTTACATGCTCATCTATCTCTTTTTCATCTGTTTAATCATCGTATTTTTGTTTTATCCCCACTTAGTTTAGTTTATTTGTTTCACATAATACAAACAATGGGGATAAAACATATAAAAAGCACATGTAAGGGCGTGGTAGAAACCTATTACCAGCTTTTATGAAAACCACACCCAGAAAAAATATGAACAGTAAAATACAAGCAATCAGCACACAAATACATTTAGTTGATAAAAATTCAAAATCTCACAGAGCTTTTCCAAGTCTATTTTTGTACACAGACAATGACACAAAAATACAGTTATTGAACATTTTCATTCCATAAGATAACTCCACGATATTTGACAGAAAACTGACCATGGGAAGTGTTATTCAAAGGAATATGAAGATTTAGGCCTGTCAAGTTCTATAATAATGAATCCCCACTGATTTGATGTCTTCTTCTTATATTATTGTTATCATTTTTGATTGCATTTATTCTAATATTTTCTAAAATTTTATTACTTTAATTCCTTTTCCAGATCTGCCTGCTTTATCACTTTTATCCCTTTTATTTGCTTTATTTTTTTACCTTTAGTTGACACATTTTGTTCTGGCCTTTTAGTTTGACTTTTATAGACTTTTCTGTGTTTGGCATGTTTTTTAATGTTTATTTTATTACTGCTGAGTTCCTGCCTTTGCTTTGTCTGCCAAAGCACTTTGTAATCAACTGTTTTTAAAGGTGATATATGAATCAAGTTATCATTATTATTATCTATTTCAGCACAATAGTCATGATTTAAGAAAGATCACATTATGTTTTTTTTGTTTGCTTGTGTTTTAATTTATGTTACAGAGTTTGAGTCCAAATTATTGTAAACTGTGTTTATGCTCTTACAAAGAACACAGTACAAGGTAGATTTACTGTCATTTTTCTTAAACGTGGTTTGAGAAGAAATGGAATTAAAGTGCTGTCATGCCTCTGGTTGTTCGATTATACAATGGGGCTGATTCAGAGAAGAACACAAAGAGGTGAGTCAAATTACACGACTGTCTTTGTTTTGCCACAAGGGGGAAGCAAATATCCACACAGCACAGTGTTATTGTGGTGAGTCAGTTTCAAAGGGAGAAAACACGCTTAGTCTTTGACAGTGAGCACATTTGGGTGACTTCTGTTAAAAATTATGCTCCCAATGTGACTGCTTTCAATGAAATGTGAATGATGGTATGCGTTGTCTTTACTGCACGTGGATACTGGCCTGGTTACAGTGCCATGTATGCAGCTGGCCTGGATCTTGAGATATTGCCATGATCGGAACCATAAGTGTGTTTTTTCAGCGTTAAGTGTATTTAAACAATCTCCTCACGCTACAAGTATGTGTGGTACACCTCATCAGTGACATAAAAATTATATGCCATGTGCCACGTGCTTGACCTGCTGGCGAGCAGGGGTTAACGGCTCTCCCTCAGAGTCCCCCTCATAACGTTCTCATTGTCTGAAATTTGCTTAACATAAGCTGGGCTCAAAGGGAGCAGCCTGTGCAGCGTAGTCCTGAGTCCAGCATGCTTCCATTACGGCTCCTCTTATTTGATTAAATGTACCCTAACTCGGTCCAAACCCACACTGTGCATAATCTCTTCACAGATGATAAGCGTGTAATAAAAAGCATATTTAACTTGAAAGGGTACCTTATGTGAATGCATATAATTATGGATATCAAAATATCATCATTTGTTTAATTGTGAGGTCTTGCCAAGAGGTATGTAATTGCTTGAAAGCAATATGGCTGAAATTGGACTGCAGTGTCTGAGATCTGACCTGGGACTAGGGTTTGGCATGTGCATAAAGGCAGGGTGAGGGGTCAGGCCTAAAGCCAACTTCCTGTTTTGGATGTGAATGTTATAGCCAATAAAAAGAGAGACTTACTTCACAAACGTTATCATTTATAAGGGAAAAAAACAAACAAAAACAAAACAATAATATATGACAATGGCATACACATTTAACGGAGAGCTTTAACAGCCAATTGACTGTATCATCACTTAATTTAAAATTAGTTAATTTTGGGATGTTTTATTGTCCTTATGTATCATGCATTTTGTACCCTAATATTAACCCTCTGAAACCTGGAACAACATCAGTGTTCTTGTGCTGCGTTAAGACGCCTTTCAGAAACATATAATCCTTTGAACCCTGAGCAAATTGATTTCATTTCTTTTGAAAACATGGCTTAAAAAGCCATGAGTAAATTGGCAAGAGATGCCCCACATATTGCAAGAAATAAGGAAAAGAAAATGACCTGAAAATTAATTTTAGAGAGAGAGAGAGAGAGAGAGAGAGAGATGGAGCGAAATGAGAGACAATTAAAAAAATATGCATTATAAATATTTTAACTAATTTGTCTCTATATTTGTTTACACTTTATGTTTGTTTGTTTTTTACCTTTTAATTTTATATAAATAATAATTTTAAAAATAAGTTAAATATATTACAGTTTTTCTTTGGATTACAGTTGAAGTGGATTAAAGTACTATACAGATAACTTAAGTTTTTATGGTGATATGCTGTATTAAACAATTATAGTAACAGTTAGTTAGTGTAGAGGTAAAATATGGTGTTGGTACTGTAAATCTGAAGCCTTTTGAACCCTAACAGTGTAGAGCTGTTCTGCACTGTTATGAAATTTAAGAAAATCCTGATAGCATAAATAAGAGGGCATTTTGGAATTGTTATGGTTGTGGAATAATCTCAGTATTTGGCATATCCGAATGAGCTCGTATTTCTTTTGCTGATAGTGGCCTGATGCAGTGATTATATGTCTCACACTGTCCCAAGAGGTCAGCCAATTTCTGACCAAAAAGTTGCACTGGTTTATTATATAGCCCGCAGTATTAGAAGAACAGGTGCTGGGCCTTAATGATCCCTGTGGGAATTGGGTTTCATCTTTGATTAATTGGAATGTTAACAGCAGAAGAGTTATCCTAATAGCTTCTTGTTGCCAGCCCCTGCGGAAGTTTTTAGGGGGTGGCGAGAAAGGAAAAGGGTTTAAAAATAGACTCCATCAGCGCGCGATGGGAAAAGACGTGCCATTTAAATCCCGACAAAGCAATTTGCAGCTCATAATCAAGAGAACGGAAACATTTTATCGCATTTCCCCTTTACAGTACAAGCTGGCCGGTTCCGCCACATCCACAGGCAGAAATTAACAGCAGCCAAACGGTGGTGAATGCGTGTCTGTTCAAACAGGTCTGTTGGCACAAAATCAGTTATTGCTTAAAGGTGATATTCCATTATGAAAAACCTGTTGGTTTAGTGGAGTGAGTTTCTGGATGAAGTTTGTTTTCTCCAGATAGTGTGATTGCTGTTAGTGCAAGGAGATGCACTAATAACTGCATTTACTGCAGGCAAACCTCAACGTGCAATATATAATGTATTCGCATTCACAAAGGCTCTTCGGCTTCCAGCGGCTCTCCTCTGAAGGTCAGACTCAGAGTCCCCCTCATTTGGACAGCCTGTTTAGCGCGTATGTGACATTTGAGCGGCCCGGTGCTGCTGGAGGGCAAACGGAGGTCAGTGCGTGATGATTTTTCTCTGTGAATAGATGACAGTCCATCTTCTCCTCCAATAGATGACACTGGTGTGTATTTATAGTCTCAGTATTTGTAGACATTTGATGAACCTCTGTTGACCAGACGTCCAAGTTAACAAATGCGCGGTTCCTATTTATAAACTGTAGCCGTGTATCAACACACACTATTGTAATTATTTTGGCAAATTAAAGAATTATTACATGCTGTCTATTGTCTCGCGGGGTCGTCATTAAGATAGAAATCAGCAGTCACTGAAAACATCACGTAGATCACCGCGACAGGTTGATTACGTTGGAGATTCACCAGAGGACGCGCTGTGAAAATAAACAGCTCTATATTGACTAATGTCATAGAAATAGCACAGGCAGAATGAAACTTCTAGTATTTTTGCACCAACAACACAGAAAGAAAAAAAAGCTCGTGCTGGTTTGAACAATTGCCGGATTTTCTGCGAATCAAATCTTTGCATATTTTCCTGTTTGGAGCAGATGTATACCAAACAGTGGTGACCCCCACTCTCCTTTTCAATGGGGCTGGGGTGATGTGCGCCGCTTCTAGGTGGAAACTGTTGCTCTTCAATCTCAAACATTAGCGAGAATGCCAGGAATTCAATTGTGTGCAGACATTGGGAAACCTGCAACCTGCGTGTGACTTGACCGGCCGGGTCGCATCGCCGGTGCCCCGTGGAGCATGCAAGCTGTCACAGCCGGAACGAGTCCAGGTACGCTGCTGTCTCCGTGTGTGTGTGTGTGTGTGTGTGTGTGTGTGTGTGTGTGTGCGCGCGTGTGTGTGTGACGAAGAAGAAACGAGGGTCAAATGTGTTCCTTCTACAATGAGTTGACCTCATTCGTCTTGTTGATTATAATCTGTCATCTCTGAGAGCACAACAAAGGACACAATCACGGTTATTCAGCGCGCGCTCAGCGGAAAAGACGAGTGAAAGCAAAAGCGCACATTGCGCTAAACCCTTTCACCTCGTGCAGAAATAATTGAAATTTTACAGAAACATTTATGCATCACCTTCACAGCTATCTTGAAAGCTCGCGCATACTGTATTTTGGCTATCGCTGCATATTGGAGCTGCAGTTATTGTTTCGTGCTTCTTTTTAAAACATTTCACTGTCTTATTGTTGTAATTTTCTTGTCTTGCAAAAAATGTATGTATATGTTATCCTTTAAACTATGTCTGTTATTTAACTTTTGCTGCTGCATGTTTGCATGAAAGGTGCTATATAAATACAGTTGAGTTGACTTTATTAGGCTAATAATATATTCCATACTCATGGAACATTTGCTAATATTTCCCCTATATGGTTAAGTTTTAGTTGAAGGTATTACTCACATAATATCATGATAAACTCTCAGAACCTGATTCACGCAGACACGTACTGCATGCCAACAAATCCTATTTCTACAAAGAGGAGTCTGTTTCGAATAGAGTAGCGATTCGCCATTGCATATTTTAAATTAATCTTAAGTAATTAAATCATATTAATCAGGTTTTTCATTTAGAGGTAAATATTCACAATATAATAATTTTTCATATATGAAATAACGTGCACATCCAGGCTGACGCAGTGTGGATCTGCTGACTTTATAATCAGTGTAAAATTTTAAAGCAGGCCTGTTGGAGCCATGAACCTCGGCTGGCCTTATCTCTGTCAGCCCCTGAGACATCCTGTATGCAGGCCCATTGTTCCCGGCCGACCGGCTGAACTGCCAACCTCTCTGCGCAGATGCACACCTGCCGCACAGACAGACCATATTCAGTTTATTGCCTTTACTGGGGAGATGTAGGACTCGGAGTTTTTCTCTGTTTTGTTTTGGTATGTGTGTCTTAATGTGTGTAAGCCTACTTGAACGCATGTGTTGCACAGGCAGGAAACTATAGCCCTCGGGTAACATGTAATAGAGACTTGGGCTCCTTACAGTCCCCCTTTCAGGACAAACAAAAAGCAAGTTAAAACAAATAAACTGCAAAATATCACCACGAATTATACATATAGGCACATCAGACTTCAGGTCAAATGCTAAGATTAAAAAAACAACAACGACAAGAAATACAAAACAAAACATATCTATATGTGACTATAAATAAACCAAACGTGTGCTATTTATTTTTATATAAAAAAGGAAAACATTAGAAAAAATAAACAAAGATTAAAAAAGAAAATTAAAAAGATTAAACTGGACTATCAGCGGATGTATTCAGGCCTAACTTTAAAATCATTAAGCCAACCTCTGGTTCATAGTTTATGTAAAGGTTAGTTACACTCGCCGAAACATATATTCATGTAAAACTCTAGTATTTGTTATTTTTGGAGGAGTGTTTAGAATACACTTGCCTTTCAAACGCGCCCTTATCTCCTGATTGTTTACAAAACATTAATGTGAGGAAGCAGAGAATGAGCACTACAGCTCAGCTCCCTCTGCACGCGGGAGGATGGACAAGTGTTACTCCGACCGGGACCGAAGCTGATGGCACTTTCATTTCATGTTTCTATCACTGCAGTTTCACGCAGGCTTTATACGCAACCGACGTAAAGCGCTTGTTTGTGCTTCTTTAACTCGACGGCTGGCTTTGAGAGGAAGACGCGTGCACAGACGACTTTTTAAACCATAATGTAATCAGGCTTTCTTCTCATTTTAGCTGTGTTGTTGTGGTTTCACTCAGAAAGTAATGAGAAATGATTTCTCACTGAGTTTCTGCAATGCATCTCTTGGAGTCAACTTTTAAAAAATATTAACTTTTTTATAGCAGTCAGCAAAATGCGTTGTAGCCTGTAGATATATATATATATATATATATATATATATATATATATATATATATATATATATATATATATATATATATATATATATATATATATATATATATATATTTGATGGACCTCAGCAACGTTTACTTTTTTTGTGTGGGAGGAATAAATCATATAAATGTTTACGATGAGTATTTTCATTATGCTGAAACAACTTTGACTTTGACCTTTGGGGGATTTAGCATATATTTTAGTTTGCATGTTAAAGCGGGTCAACCAAGTTGTAGGCTACATAAACACAACAAAAAAATGTATACATATATATATATATACACACACACCGTATTACGTCGATCAAAATGCCTTGTAAATTATGCAGTGTTAATTTGCAATTTTTAATAACTGTTTTACTCTAGCTTTTTCATCCATGTTTTCCTCATGATAAATTCCTATATTACAGCTATTAGTTGTTGCACTTGTTGCATCTGTAGCATTGAATTTAAGTCGAGGCGTTTAAAAGACAGTACGCTTCAAAATATGTAAATCTGCAGGTTTAGGCTATATGTGCAAAGGGCAAGTGCACTACGAGAAACCTTTCAAATTGTGTCTCATGTCCCAACAAGCCTTCACCAAAAAAAAAGGGGAAAAAAAAGCTTACAAAAGCACACCAATTAATTAAACAACCATTATTTATAATATAGGCTAATTAATAGCAGCTGTGCTTTAAGACTTAATGTGATTCTGAAAATAACGCATTACAACTGAGTCGTTCTAGATTGGTTATTGATATACAAGGGTGTGTAGGCTTGTTTTTTATTTATTTTTTAGGTTTTCGGGATGACGGGGCCTGTGTTTGACAGCACAGAGGGTGGATCAAGGTGAAAGCGTGGATACACCTCCTGGCCCTCTTTAGTCATGTTGACCACGCTGGACTTCAGAGTTAACTCCGGCGCCAAATACGTCTGACCTTTCAAGGCTGATCTCACAATCTAATATAGTATGTGCTATTAGATGTTCAGAAGTCATATTCTGTAACTGGTCAGCTTTTAAAACAATATAACTCAGTGTGCACGATAGCTGCGGACTGCTGTCAAAACAGTAAACTTATTGAATTGATACACCCTTTAAGTGTAAAAGTCGAAACCCACATGGCACCAATATCGCTGTGATAATATGATAGTGATTATAGGAGGGACGGGGCTGAGATCAGTCGGTGCATATTGAGGCATTTCACTCGACAGACATGTCTCTCCCTCTTTTGGGGCTCGCGGGGACGTGTCTACGTAATTCAACAGTCTCACACTAAAAAACAACAGAGAAGGAGGAGCTGTCTGACTGAATTTAAACTGTCCCCCCTCCAGAGAAGACTCTCTGGCAAGACGTCAAGATTTTACTAAATGAGTCTTTCAGAGAACCGAAATCCTCTTCGCGTGTTATGTCACATTTTGCAACATTATCAAGGGTTATTATGAGCACATGTAAGGCAAGTTTGCATTGACGATTTTTTTAAGTCCTACTCCCCGTCTTAGTTGACCATACTTCCTTAATTAGTATTTAGTCGACAAGTTAAGTGCAATAACATTATTCATTTTCTTGTTGTCGGTCTTAACAGTTAAAACCATCAGGATAACGAAGGTTATTATTATTGTCCTAATATTTACTGTGAATATTCTTGGTGATGTTGGTGCAGTTGCTAGAAAGTAGAACTAGAAAAGCAAATTTAAGAAAAATGAGGGTAACCTCATGATCACGATCACACATCCAACGCAATATCATATCAAATTGAGGGTGGAAATCTTTGCGTTTAATCATATAGAGAGGAGAAAGAATAAAATAATTAACCCGAAGACAGTCAGCCTTCTTGCATCGCCATTTTTGCAACCGAAATTGGATCATTTGTAAATTATATACAAATTATACTTAATAGTAGAAAGGAAGAAAAAAATCACGTTTGCCGTAAAGTGATCTAACAGGAAAAATGCGCACTGCGTGTTTTTGTACAGCAGTTGTGCAGCAGGCTAACATTTACACAGAATGTATTTAATTGCCAAAAAGACACCAGACGCTGTGGGACACAAATTAACAATGACACTGTAAATTCAAATTATTGCTACTATATAATTATTATTATTATTATTATTATTATTATTATTATTATATTATTATCATTATTATTGTTATTGTTGTTGTTATTTTATTATTTCTATTGTCGTTTTGTTGTTGTATCATCTAGTTATTACTGTAAGTGAAAAAATCTTTATTTTTATCTTATAAATTGACCCTAATAGTTGGGCATACATTGAAATAATAATTAATTAATAATTAGCAACTTATCAAATATATAGACCTATATTAAAATTTATAGCCTATAGAGGCAATTAATTTACCAAGAGACAAAATGCCTACATAGCAGACATTTTACGCGGTATATAGTGGAAAAAGTGCAAAACTTCTAACGCTGCGCAGTGCTTTGCCTAAGTTTAATATATCTTCAACATTTCTTTAGCAAACTGTAAAAACTGCTGTATATTAACAATACAGTACTTTCATGCTCCACAAGTTGTTTTTTTTGGGGGATTTTTTCTAGTGCCAACAGTGGTTACCAGAGCATAAAACAGATTACTTCATGACCACTGTGTTACTTTAAGAAATACAAGTTTATTAAGAAATTCACAAACCTAGAAAAGAGGGAAAAGTGCTAATTAAAATGAAACATGGCCCCAACATGAATGAGACAATAAAGCTAATCACGTTTATAAAAAATAATAATAATAATAATCAGAAAGATTAACAAAACCTGGCACTGGCTGGCGTCATATTGGAAATGATATCATACATACATGTGTGGGATCAAGAAATATCAAAAACCCTGAATTGTTTTGTTGACGGTCTGCTGGATCTCCACACTCTCACCTTTTAACCCAACAAAGTTCACAACTCTGACAGGAGGTGAAGTTTCACCATGCAGGCCTTGCTCAGTGCAAGTTACTAAGGGGGCCAAATTGAGCTCTGATTCAATTACATATTAAAGCACTGACTAAATTAGGGCGTCTTATGTTCACGTTTCATTTGGCAAGAGTTTGGAGAAGCCGTGCGTAAAGTTGAGAGAAACCATTACGCACAATAACACAGCTGAAGAAATGTCAGCAATGTCTATCCCCGTGAAAAATGAAAAGCTTTTAGGCACAATTATGACTACAATACCGAGTTATGGTCATCAGTCCAAGTGTAATAGAGGCGCGTGAAATGGCTCCCAGAGGTTGTGCTACCTGATGTGTCCTGATGACTTCTTTACCTCCAGATTCCATTTTGTAAAACATTTTCAACTCGCGCATACCTCCCGATCGGCATTTATGGATGTCAGCTGGACCCAAACAGCTCGTCAGAAAAAGTCTCTTCAAAAATACTCTTGGTTCTGTTTTGAAATCACAGGAATTAACTCTCAGAGTCCTCATTTTTTTTACACAGACCACTTTGGTAAACTTTAAATATCAATCCTCGTGTGTAACGCCGAGTGTTTGGTCTCGTGTTCCCAGTAAGAGCAGTGCATCATGGAGAGCTCCGCGGGCTGGCGGGAGCAAGCGAACTGAAGGCCCGCTCCGTTGCTGCTGGAGACCGGAGGAGGTGCCGCGGTGGCCGGGCTCAGCTGCTGGCTATGGTGGGGATGCGCCGGGTGGTGATGGTGACTCATGCCGTTGTAAGAGTTCACCATGCTGGGCAGCGCCATGCTCTGCACCCGGGAGTAGGGATTATAAGATGAGGGGGCTGACAGTCCCTTCATGTTAACTGGACTCACGTTGCCGCTGGCCATCTGACAGGACGTGTAGGACATCGGAGTGGGTGGCTGGCCTAGCGACCAAGAGTTGTTCATGAAGCTAGACTGCAGGTACTTGGGTGGAGACAGGTAGCCGTAGCCGTCCCCTCCGAACAAGGACTTCCCCGGCTGGAAGTGCGTCGGTGGAGGTCTAAACGGCCGCTTCATCCTGCGGCGCCTCCTGTAGTTCCCCTTCTCAAACATGTCCTCGCAGGCTGGGTCGAGTGTCCAGTAATTCCCCTTCCTCTCCCCGCCGCCCTCCCGCGGCACTTTAATGAAGCACTCGTTGAGACTCAGGTTGTGTCTGATGCTGTTCTGCCAACCTTTTTTATTTTTCTCATAGAAGGGAAACTTGCTGATGATATACTGGTAAATACCGGACAGAGTGAGGCGCTTCTCGGAGCTCTCGCGAATGGCCATGGCGATGAGAGCCACATAGGAGTACGGTGGTTTCTGGGACGGATCCGGTTTCTCCGGTACCTTGTCCTGGACCGGCTCCTCTTTGGGTCGCTCTTTCTCTTTGGTCGTGTTGGTGTCGTGGATCATTAAGGCCATTGCGTCATCCTCCGGGTTTTGGTAAGTGGCCATCATTGCGCACGCCAAAACAAAACAAGTCCAGTCCGAATGCAGCAGCAAAACTTTTAATGCCCTCGATGAGCAAACTGATGCGTTGCAGAACCTCAAGATGCACCGAAAATTGAAAGCTGTTTCCCCAAAGCGCACAGATGAATCTTTATTTTTGCGGCTCAGTAGGTGACATGCATCAGACCTTCCTCTCTCTCCAACAGGGATTTTTCTAAACTGGTTTCTGATGAAGGCGCAACCCAAGTTGTGGTTTGTGAGTCAGTAAGCCCAGCCCTTTCCTCTTTTTTTTCCCTCAGGTCCACTGACAGGCTGCTTTTGCTCCAATGGAGCGACGTTGTGCGTCGTGATTTGCGCGTATTTGAGTTCCGCCTCCGGTGGTTACAGTGAATGAAAAAATAATGGCTATTAACATGTTGAAGTTCGTTTTTGTTGAACCCGGGTCAAAAAAAGAGCAAAATATGGACATTAAATATAGGCCTATTTGCATTCAAAAAGAATAAACTCACTGAGAAACATACAATTCTGAAAAACTATGGACATATATTTACACATATGTCTTTAAATTCAGTTGCATGAAATGCACATCAGGAGAAAAAGTGAAAGAAAATAATAACTGGTTGAATTATTTTGTGATGTGTTCGTGCACAATGCCATTGAAAATGACATATTAGGGACAAATGATTATTGATAAATAAATATGTTTAAATTAGTTTCCCATCCCAAATTTGAGGGGAACTTTTTTATGTTAAATGCAAAATATAAATCCTCCCTTAATGTATTTTCTCGCCTCGACAGTTGTTTCAACAAAATTCGTTCCAAACAACGCAAGTCAAACGATAACCAAACATATTTGACTAAGCTCTGCCAAATGGGGGCTTTACACTCCCTCGTCATCTCAGACCAAAGACATGCACATTTGCAAACTAAGAGAACTACACGGACGCTGCTGCTTAATTAGCTCACATAGAAAGGGAAGTGCAAGGAGAGGTATACATTTCTCTGGCCACCCATGAGGGTCCCCTCGGCTTTCTCTGGGAGTGTATTTCCGTGCTCTGGGAGTCTGTGCAGGTGGAACAGCATTGGCATGTGTGTCATCACCCTGCAGCCAGTCTGCAGCCTGGCCGCAGCAGCTGAACCGCGGTGAGAGCCAACCATCTCTCATCGTGCAATTACCGCAGACTCACAGTTTCAAGCGTTACAGCGCCGTGT
This sequence comes from Plectropomus leopardus, assembly GCF_008729295.1. Taxonomy (NCBI): domain Eukaryota; kingdom Metazoa; phylum Chordata; class Actinopteri; order Perciformes; family Serranidae; genus Plectropomus; species Plectropomus leopardus. The sequence continues at coordinate 5,711,547 of NC_056467.1, read as the reverse complement.
TATTTCTTGTTTCAATGTCTTTTTCACATGTTTAAGACGGAGAGCATTTCCCGTTAATCTCAACACCGCTGTCATGCCTCTGCGTTGTGAGTATTTGGCTTAGTTAAAGCATTACATCATTCAATGTGTTAATTAATGAGGTTATCAAATAACACAGGAAAGAATAAACAGCACCTTTCAATTTGTAGATCAATGCATTATTTAAAAACATTTAAACCGATATTGATAATAATATGTGTTGCTTTAATGCATGTTTATAACAGAGGAGAGAAGTGTGAAAAATGACTGTATCATGGAAAGACAGTTAGCTGACTTTAAATTTAACATTTTTCTTTTTTGTTTTGATTATTTTGAGAGGGAGAAAATGGCATTTAGGCTGCTGTTCATTTGAGACAAACAAATCAACAGAAATATAAGCTTGTGAAGTGGTTTGTAAGTTTGTCAAAAAATAAGGCATAGACCACAAAATAGACCCCATTTGACTTACCCGCTATGTGTTTAGGTTTACCTCATGATTTCGGGAGTTGTTTAGTCTTCTTTTATTGTTCCAGAGAAAGTCTGTGGTCTTCTCCTCTTCCCTGCTCCTGCACTCAAACAAACACAGAAGCGGGAATCACCCAACAAGCTCTCGAGGAAAGACCTTTCAGAGTGACTGAAAATAGTCCTGTCTGTTTACATGATCATTTTTAGCATTCGCAGTGAACTAACAAATCTTATAAAACTGTTTAATGTAATAAGCATATGAAAAAAAAATAATAATAAAACGGTCAATATGTAGAGGTTAATTTATTCAAAATTTAGATTAGTCTGTCCACACAATTTGCTCATTTTTTAAAAATTGAATATGTATCTATTCACTGCCTTTTGAATGCAACATTGATGATTTCCTGATGTATTGTATTTCATGTATTGCTATACCCCTGTGTATAATTGCCTTGTGTCTGAATGTGCCATTTAAAAATAAAACTTGCCTTGAGTTCCTTTCAAGACAGTAAAATTAACCTATTTGTCATTTAGCAGAGCCCCTTCAAAGAGACCCTGGCATCCCCCGAACATCACCCTAAAAACACTATTAAATGCTAGCCTATTTTAGGCTAAAATGAGCTAATACATTAAAAAAAATGTTGCTTGAAATTTCCATAAAAACAGATAGCCTATATGTAGCCCGCCTTTCAATATTATCTACCAGGTATTTTGCAGTGGCTCATAAATACTCCCATTAGGTCTATCTGTTGTGAAAAACGTTCATGGCAAAAATTGTCTAATTAGCCTACATGTAGTCTGTTAATATTTCATCTGAATAAGCACTGAGCACCACCGATATAGCTATGCGTTAGGAAGCCTGACTATAAATATTTTTCTCTCTTATTTCAAACGGACTTACTTTTCAACTGATGTCTACCCCTCTGGTTAAAGTTTTTTTTTGTATTTTTCTCCCCCTCCTCCTCTATTACCTGTAACCTTCCCGGCTCTGAGCTGCCGCAGTCACGCGCGTCACGTCACAACAAAGCTGAAAACTAGCATGTCGACAATCCGTAAACAAAACAAGGAGCCTGAAACTTGAACTGCTTGTAGGCTTCAGTGAGGCGCTGAGGAATGTTAATTTGATAGTGTAGACTGCTTTCGTAGGCAGGGACTTTAACGGGCAATAAACAAACAAATAGGTCAATAAATTAGATTAAATAAATATCAACATATAAGTAGGGTAAATTATAATTTATAGCTATTTATAGCAACTATAGGCCTAATTTGCTAAGTGTGATATTGGCTCATATGAAAATTTACTCTGCATTTAATTTTTTTGACACGTGGTTTCTTAAATTTCTGGCATATTGTGATTGCCAGTGAAGTGATGTTAAAACATTTTTTAAAAAATTAAAGTATTTCTCTGAGCCACATTATAGGCCTCCCAGATTTTTTTAATGCCGACATGCATGTGAGCGAAAACGCATAACATGTAAATATTTTTTTCTTAGTTACTGTTTAAAAAATACAAGACGAAATTTAATTCTAGCAGATTTACGCACGGTGCAATCTGTCAAAACGCATTGTTGCTCGTGTATAAAGTGGATTTTTATTGGCTGCATGAAATAAATAGGACAGCGGCATGTCAAAGACAGAGGACACTTTCACAGACAGACAAAAGTGCGTGTTTTTTCTTACATAAATATACACTCGGTAAGTCTGTCAACACCTCTCCAATCAACGCTCCTATAAAGGAATCCTACAGGCCGCCACACACACGCAGACACACACACCTTCAAAAAAAAAAAAAAGAATACGAAATCTGAATTCACTTAACATGTAGTCTATGTTCATAAATCATTCAGACCTCTCTGAAACAGTATAAATTTTAGTGATAAGACTTGGTCTGAAAGCTATCTGTTGCCACAGTCACAGGCCGCAGTTATAACCTCCCAACGCGCAGTGTGCGTGTGGCACAATGAACTGAAGAGCCATCATTGCAACGGGCCCTAATGTAATTTGAAAGAGTGGAATTCCTGTCCTCGCGCACTTCCTGCCCTCGCAGGTCCAGGACTAGGATGTTTATGATAGCGCGTGTGGGTGGAATGCGGCGGACGGATCCGCCGGGACAGGTCGGGATCGGAGAAAAACCACCCGGACTGGAGAGGCTTCAGTCAGTCTGGTAAAAACGGGACCAGATATAAAACTGGCGAGAAAACCAAAAATTTCTATTATTATTATTATTAACATCATAATTATTATTGTTGTTAATATTATTATCATTGATATTATTATTATTATAGCTGTAGTTGTCTATGCTAGTATTTTGGAAGTATTTTTTTTATCAAACAACTAACTATAGTTACTTTTTCTTTTTTTATTTTTATCATTGTGGTTGTGTTGTGCATATTCCCCACTTTATGACTTATTTCTTTCAAGTAAACCTCTGCTGTTCAAGAATAATATCACCAGGATGCAATTGAACTTTATTCTGTGTCCTTTGTAACAACACATACACACACATGCACATACGCACACACTAATATAGCTGCATTTAAAAAAAATGTTTGAAGTTTTCAGAAATGAACGTCATTGATTGTCTTACTCCAGAATGTTGTATTATAAACTAAATGTCATCTCCTCAGTGGAAAATATTGCAAAACATTATCGTGGCTCATGGATTGGAGTCCCTTTCAACAGCTAAGTTGAAGGATTATGGTCACCAAACAATATAAGCTATGATATCAATATCTGAATGATTAAAAATGAGGTATTAAGTAGTGTGTTGAATCGTTTTGTAATTGGTGATGCTCTTTTATTGTAATTTCCTTTTACATGTTGGTTACACTTGTGGCATAAGGATATGTAAGTTGCACTTATGCCTGAGTTATGTTGATTGCAAATCAATCACGTTTAAGTGTTGAAAGATGATTTTTGTTGTTTCATCTTGTGCATCTGCCCTGGACAGGCTGTGGGGAGAGACATCTCTCACTGGTTGTCCCAGTTTGATCTCTCTGGGATGGTCTCTGGTTCATTTGCATCTGGCTTGCCTGCATGATTAAACATCAACAAGACATTGCCTCCTCTCAATGGAATCTTTTTGAGGTGCAGGAGGGAGATGCGAGACGAGGGGAGGAGGGATAGAGGGACGAAGCGAAGAGGAAGAAGAAGGATGTACCCTCAGCCCTCATGCAGCGTCTCCAACATGGCTCTTGTTCCTCTCAGAAAGAAGAGAGAGATAGAGCAAATAAACACTGACCACCAGATTCCACCCATCTCCTTCACATCCCCACCCGCATGGATTAAGGTTCTGGGACGGATAGTGGGGGGATACACGTAAACACATATGCATATGCACACATGGTCGCCCTTTAGAGGTGTGTATGTGCATGTGATCCTATGAGAAAAAAAGTCTTATTAAGGGGGATGCTCAGCGGGTGGCGTGTGAGGGACACTTCCTCACTTTGTACAGTCCATCCCCTCTCCTTCAAACACTCACATCATTGTGTGGGAGTACATCCCTCCTCTCCTTTACTACCACTAGCTCCAGTGCAGAGAATGACATGTTTTTGGGGGTTTTTTTTGGTGGCCCAGTGTGCTTACATTTCTTATCGGCTGCAGGAAGCCTATGGGAAGCTCTATGGCCTTCCACAGCAACTCCTGTGACATGGACATAGTCCATTAAAAAGCAAAGACACCCTGAATTTGGCTTTATAGGAACAGCTACAGTTTCTTCACATAAACAACAACACAGATAATAAATCTGTTTTTATAGTCTGAATCTTTGAGAAATTCAATTCCACCGCAAAACAAAACAACAATAAAAAACAAGAAAATGATACTTACGGTAGCATATTTAACTTTCAACAGGTTTTTATCACTCACTTTACTTAAAACAACAATATAAATTGTGCAAACTGCTTGAACAGATTTCACATCGAGTGAAAAATATGAATATAATCGCATCATGGAAGGATTACTAGATGGGTGTACAGGGCACAGGGCCAGCGGCCCAAAATGTCAGCCCCCCCCACAACTTAACCTGCCAAATATCACTTTAATTAACAGCAAACAACCACGAAGAGACTCATAATGATGACAGAGATGACAATTAACTGCAAAGAGACACAAAATAACTACAAAACCATACAAAACAACCCCAAATAACAAAAACACCCCAAAACAAACACACTAAAAACCCCAAACACAAAATTATCTTAAAATAGAAAAATCAACAACAAAAAAAACACGTACAACATTTCGAAAAAGAGGAAAAAAAAAACATACGAAATGACTATAGCAAAACAATACAGTCAATAACCACAAGTCTCCTCCTGTGTAGGAGAGGTGGCTTTTGTAAAACTGTGCCCAGGAGCCAACTGTCTCATCATCCACCCATGCATGCGTGAAAATATGTGGGTATGTTGGTTAAATGCCTGTGCTGACAAAAAAAGCAGAAATCAATTTTTTGCAAGTGCAACAAGAGAACAAATGAGCATTAAAAAGTTTCAACAGGCTAAAGGTAGAAGTGAAGAGCACGGACGGACTGCAGAGGATAAGTCAGAGAGAGCTGAGGAGAGTGGACAGAGCAGAGGAGAGCCACATTGTGTTCATGCTAACCTTTACGGAGAGGTGAAGTGCTGCAGCCTCCTGCCAACAACATACTCTTTGAGGTTTTCTTGAACTGCTGCCAGGGCTTAAATGATTCACAGGAGCAGAAGTATGTGTGTTTGAGCTGAGGGAGAGCGTTTGAGTCAACAAGCAGATTTTCTGTATGTGTGTGTTTGTGAGATAGAGGCTAAGGGGAGGGAAAAGAGAAAAATAAGGTGAGGTATGTGTGGATGTGGAGATATGACAGTAAAAGTAACAGCTAACACAACACCAAAATTTTCCTCCTCACAATACAAAGTTCCCGAAAACTCACAAGCCAAACCTTTTTCACCCCTGAAACAGCCTAATTCACACCTTAAAAATCCCCAAGTAACCTCAAACCCATTTCCACATCTTCATCCAAGCTGGGGATTAGATTTCAGGCCAAATCAAAACAAGTCACTTCGTTAGAGGTAATTACACAGGTAGCCTACCTCGCTGGGCAAACAAACATGGCTGCCAGCTGACACCCTGAAGACAGATCAAAGCGTCGGGCTGACAAGGAGCGGGAGGAGAACATTCAAACACCGCCTTGTTAAGCACTCACACTCTCATTTTCTGCAACATGTGCACGATTAGCTGTATTTACGGGTACATGGATGTGTGCACATCACACACCATCTACACTTCCTCTATAGAGGCACAGGGGATTGTGCAGTTGAAAGATTGAGAGGAATCAGAGGTGAATAGAGCGACCTTTACAGTTGAGCTGCATGTGAGAACAGTGTGTGTTAATGGTGCAGAACAGTGGAGATGTAGTGCATATACTGTGCTAGGGGTGGCACTCTGCTTTGGTGGTCTGCGTGTCTGCGAGGTGAGGAACGACATCGGGCGTGGTGATGTGCTTCTTCTTTATAATAGCCACTTTTATGCCTTGTTCCACCTATTTATAGTTTTACGCAATCTTAACCTTTTTCTCTGACATTTGCACTTAAAACTTTTCAATCGCACAAAAATTAAAGGGACAGTTCACGCCCCCAAAAAAAGAGAAGAAAAAAAAAGGGGGGGAGAACGGGGTCAGTTGGGACATTTTTGTGTCAATATGAAATACTTTCCGTCACAAACAGACTACTGAGACAGTGATGAAAATTGTTTGATACCTAATAGGAGTCGACAGATTATCTGCCTAGCTGTTTGTCGGAGCCAATATTTGGCATTTTGCCGATTATCTGTATCAGTGTTTTATTTTAATGATTGCAGATAAAATAAATTAGTGAAAATTAGGGCGTATTACATCCTGCAATACATGAAAAGAAATTAGTAATTTAAATTTTTACTGAATTTTATTTTTTTTTAAAATTGCTGGGAATTTGCTGTATTTGATGTTAAATGTTACAGTTTTGATTAAACATTGTCTGAAAGCATTTAAACAAAATTTTGTGTTGGAGATTGTTATATTCCAAATTCTAAATTTTGACAAAAATATTTTTATTGTTATTTTAAAAGCATGTCGGTTATTGGTCTTATCAAATACTAGTGATTGGTATCGGTATTGGCCCTGAAAAAACACTATCCGTTGACCCCTAATCCTTAAACAGATATAGATGTCTGTTGACAATTTTCCCCAAAAAATTGAACTATGAATAGTTTTTTTTCGTAGGGGAAAAAAATGTTCATGAGAACAGTCTGCGCAGTGATACGATCAGCAGGAGTGGTTCAGAGAAAATTGTTCCTATGAAACTGCTCACAATGAGGTCTGTGGATTATTTTGAGAAAATGGGTCATGATTTCTGGAAAGAGACACTGTTGTTGAGTTTTTCATATATATATATAATTTTTTTAATTTTTTAAGCTTTAATTCTTCGAGCACCACAGGCTAATTGCCATCTAATTTCAGTATACTGACGACAAGGGAGATATCTCTGATATTGTCAACACTTGGCAACTCACACCAAAACAATCTAGATTTATAGCTCTACAGGTAAGAGGGGAAAAATAGATTTGAGGGGAACTGTCCTTTTTATTTAACCTAAATACTAAGTACAAGTGCTGCTCTTTCTGTTTCTCTTCCACAAACACCCTGCAGCCTCTGTCTGAACCACAGTGTTGTTAGGGCAACCAGGCAAGGTTATTCTTCCTTCCCCTAACATGCCAGCCTACCGTGTACAATAGAGCAGAGTGTATGTGGGTTTCAGTGAATAAGGTAAGAGATGTTATCTAATCGCCACATGGAAAGAGCCAGGCAGTCTCCACTGAGCACCAGCTGTCCGTTATGGTCCTCCTGCTTGTTTTTTCTCTCTCTTTCTCTCTCATCAGTGTTCTATATTGTTCTTGTGTTGCTCCTTTATCTCTTCATCTGCTTATCATTTATTAAGCATGGCTATAGCTTGGGGTCCATGCTATGTTACTTTGACTAATGACAATCTTACTGATTGATGCAACAGAAGCTGATGTAATAGATGGCCCCCATGCATTACAGCTTAATATGCTGCTACATGTATACACATGTTGGCCAAACCTAAAAGTGACTTCATGACTTTGAGATGGAAAAGCAAAAATCAGGGGGAAAAAAATCAGGTTTTCAATGTCATAATTGACCATAAACAAACTTAATTGGGCAAAAGTACTGAAAAAAAGATTCTGAGCCAACCAGAGCCTCTTCATTTTGAATTTGGCCATGATTTTCTTTCAGCACATTTGTTGTAAATGAGATGATGTTCGAGGCCACTGCCGCTGACTTCAAACAGATCCAGTGAATATAGTTTAAAGATGAGATCTTGAAACCACACGCACCACTAAAACATACTGCGCTCGGCCAACGCAGTGTCATTCTCTCTTGGATCCGCCTGCGCAAAGCACACCACACAAACCTCCCCAATTCCAGCTCTCCTGCCTCTGTCATGACCACAATAACAAACAGGAAAACCAGGCAATGGAACACACACGCACGAAGAGACAAAATCATCACATTTACAGCAAAAACTTGCACACACACTCTCACACAAACAGCACATACAGTGGCTGCGGTAACCTTGGCGATGGTTTACGAGCGCAGAGGATGAGAGAAGAGTTTAGGGTTACTGTTTCAGGCTGGAACACAGCAGAGCCCCCTCTGGCTCCACTTGGTCAAGTCATAAACACCTAATAAGTGCTGGAAAATACACATGTGGCTAATAGAAATTTTGATCCATCTAAGATCAGCATTCCAAAATGGCGACACCGAGGGCGTAAGTTTTGTTTCAACTTTGGGGGACACGTAAAATGAGGGATCCTTCATAAAATATTTGGGTAAATTTCTATGCACCAATTTGTGTCTTCTTTTGCATCAATTCACGTTAAGTGTCTTTCATTTTGTCAAAATAAAAGTCTTCTGTTGCTTTCATGTTTTTATTGGAGGAGACAAATCCACATTTTTGATATTGCCACGGATTAGTTTTTAGCAAGGTATTCGTTTCAAAAAATTAGTCTAAATTATTGATAAATATTTTACATGCTGATGTTCATGTAATTTTTCCTAATCCATGTAAGTCCCCCATAGTGCTTGCAGATGGAGTGGATGGCAAAAACATGTGAGAGACAGCACAGCTGATGTCCATGCACATGGAGTAAGAAGTAAAAATATTCTCTTTGCTGCTAGGAGTAAAATGGAAATTTAACTAAAAACACAAGTCTTTAGTAAATATGCAAGAAAGGAGAATAATTAAAATGATTTTAGTTTTTTATTATCACTTCATTAGTTTTGGGCTATTTTTTACTGCTACTATTTATTAAAGCTTTTAGAAAACAACAATTTATTATTTATAAAATAAATAATTTATAATTTTACTAAACAATTATTTAATAATATTATATAACAATATTATTTAGTAATAGTTTTTATAACAATACTTATACATGATAATATAATAAAATGTCTATTATTTGGAATCACTACACATACAGAACATTTATAGACTACACCAAAAATCATATTGTTGACCAAAAACAAAAAACCCAGCTGGAACGAGAAGAAAACTGCCAGTTTCTTATAATTCATTAAAATAAGAACGTCTATTAATGTGACAATGTTGTATTGGTGTCAAAATTATACGTATTGCGATGATAGGTGAGCAAAAGTCCTATTTATAATGGCCTGAAATGTAATTGTTATTATTAAACTGGAAAAAGTAGAACTCCAGTGATGAAGTTACAGTTGTGTGAAACAGGTGGTTGTCTGAATTTAAGATCATGCAAGGTGACACCCATCACTGTTTGATTCAGTGTCACGGAGGAAAAGAGGAGTATTGGAAGGGAGAACACATCCCAGAGAGAGCAGAGCAGAGCAAGGGCAGACAAGGGGGGATAAAAGGAGGGAGAGAGCGCTTCCTTTGGTGTGATTTCCCCCAAGGGCAGAGAGGAGGAGAGGGGCTGCTCCCCTGACAGATCTGAAGATGTCCTGTTTTGCTTTTCCTCTGCTCTCCCTCTTCCTGCAGGAAGCAACATCACGCTGGGCACCAAAGCCTTGGCAAGCACTGGCCATTCAGATCTGGTTCTGATGTGTGCTGTGTACAGATGTAATGCTACAATAATGCACTGCAATACAGATGTGCAAACAGTCAAAAGTAATTGATGTGAGATGCTGAGAAAGTAGCTATAAGAGGCTGAGCCACTGTATTTATGCCTTTAACTTTATAATGTGTCACCTGGATGAATTGTCTTGCAGACACACTGCTGGAAAAAAATGCAACTACCACTGAAAGATGCAGGGAAACAGACACATAATTTGATATCATTTTGTGTTTCTGAAAGTGACATGGCGATAAAAAGATGTAAACATTTTTGGTAAAACAAGTGGGAAAAAAATCAATGACATTACCCGTATCAAGTTTAATTTTCTTGATACGCAAGTAATGTGCCATTTACTCTGCTTTAAATACTGACTTCCAAAAACGTGTACAAACTTCTGCATACAATGTCAAAGGCATGACTAACATATGAGACGAAAGGCAAAAGTTTCGCGTGTTCACAACTAACAAACTGCAGGTGAAATTGTTTGGATACTGAAAGTAGCTGAAGTGGCAGTGTACTGTAAATGGAGTTAGTGAAGGAAGTTGAAATGACAGTTGAAAATGTAAGTGCTGAAAGAAGTTGAAGTTTCATTTTGAGTAAAAGCGCTGAATGGAGCTGAATGTGCTCACAAATGGAAATTTGCTTTTACAACATTGAAAAAATATAAAATATAGGTTGAGGTTGAGGTTGAGATGGAAATAAAAAAATGTAAGATATCTACTGAGAGAGGTAGGCTGTAAATTTCAGTGTTACTGAACAAAGTTGAAGTGTTAATTAAGTATGACTCACAAGTGAAAATTTAAAGTCCTAAAAGAAGCTGAAGTTTTAGTTGAGTAAATGGAGTTAAGTTTAAATTTAAGTGAAAAAATTGGCCCAGAAGTGACACCTGAAGTGAAATCACTGAAAGCAGATGAACTGTCATTAAACAAAAAAGTGATGAAAGCATTTACATGTCCAGCGGCAGATATTGGGGGTGCCAATATTGCCTCCAAGTCCCCACAAAAATAACTTTTTGTTTGTTTGTTTTTTTTGTTTTACAATATGAGTGGAGAGCATGAGAGTAATAGAAGTAATAGAAATGCCATCTGGGGTGCACTACTACTACTACTACTACTACTGTATAATAATAATAACAATAATACTAACACTAATAATGCTAATAATAATTTGGGGAAGTTGAAGAGTTAACTACTGAAAGGCAAAACGTATTTGAAACTAATGAGGTTATTTTACCCCAATTACATGATCCAAATGATCCACTGCTTGTCATTACAGAACTAACATTTTACAGTTTAACATGAGATGTGCGTGCACCCATGAGTATAATACACTTCCACACTCAGTCATACAGATGTCACTTTCATTCATAAAATCTGGCGACTTAAAACAACATACAAATACGCACACACATGTAGTACGTACACACGCCGAGGGTCCGTGGTGACTTTTGTTCTCATATCTGTCCGCACTTTAGTATTTCACACTGACATCATCACCAATACACACCCAGTGCAGACTCTGCGACCGGGGGTCTCCCAGGACACACTTATGCTCTTTGAGCCTCCATCCAGGGGCCAGGCCCGCTCTTTCTCTTCCTCTTTCTCTCCGTACATTTCTCCCTCTCCTCCGCTCTCCTCTGACCACTCATTCACACTGGCTGCCTCTGTGTGTGTTTTCCTCTCATTCTTAGTGAGAGACTTTATCTCTGGATCAGATAAGGCTTCAGTACTGGTCTTAAACCTTCAGCAGATCTGTCCAAACACATGAGCTCATGTCAGAGCGCCGCTGCTGCCTGTTAACTCTATGAGCTAATATAGAGTCCATGTGTTGGTTATTCATGCTGCGTGGAGGTGTGGTGGACTCTCTCTTCATCTCTGACTTTAATTTGTAGCATTTTCTCATCCTGCACTTCCTCATTCGCCAAGCCACCACTTCAATTTGATCATGCCATGTTGGATTTTTTTATTCCCACTCTTGTTTTTAGTCTCACTTTCTCTCTTTGTCTCTCCATCAGCTACATTGCTCGAACAGCTTGAATTTGATCATGTTAACACTATCAGATGTGGAGATCTCAAACACAGGGTGTCGTCAAGACAACAAAGCTGAAGCCACACAGGCAGAGCTGGGCTCAACCTGCACGATGTTCTCTTTAGTAATGTGTGTGTGTGTGTGTGTGTGTGTGAGTGTGTGCATGACGGTGTCTAGCAAAAGGGTGTGAATGTGTATGTGTGTATTTCACAGTCTGGTAAAAAGAGAACAATGGCAGGGAATGTGAATTTTGTGTGCGCACGTGTATTTCATCACCCTGTGTGGCTGTTTGGTGACTGGCTTGTGTGTCTGTGTGTGTATTACATCCCTGCGGGGAGGGGAGGGGGTCCGTTAGGAGAGAACTAAGGTTACCCCCTGATAGAGGCAGCGCGGGGTCATCCCGCGGCGGGACACTTCTCAGGGGCGACCCCGCCGCCCCTCGTGGCCCCCCGAGCAGCCAGGACTTCTGAGGAGAGAAGAGGAAGGACCAGAGGAGAGACCCCCGGAGAACAGGACCCCCGGTCTGCCCCAGACCCCGGACCCCAGCTCCGGCAGGGCCCGACCCAGGCCCAATGTGTTCCCAATCAGGAGAAACACAAACAATACTTTTATTAAAGAGAGGAGGAGGAGGACGCTGAGGCCAGCCACACACACACACACACACACACAGGGAGAGAGAAACACACGTATCTCTTCCCCCTAAATAGCAAAATTTCTGCTCTATTAACAGAAAGATTAAGCAGCTGTAAATCAGCAAATAACTGTCAAATCACTATTATCGCCATCACCCATGACCCTAACTCCTGCCTTCCCTTTCCTCCTCCGCCTTCGCTCTCTTCCATTCTTCTCTGTCTCATCCGGGAAAACAAACGGAGGGATTAGGGATTTGTGGAGGGGTAATGGGAGCCAGGTGGAGTGTGACTGTGGGGGTCTCCTGCCAGATTAGGGGGAGCAGCAAGCCCCAATCCCTCACACTCCTTCCTAAAAGAAGCTAATGTTTCTTTTGAAGAAATAATCCCATTTGGCCATCTAATAGCACTTGGCAATTATGAGCCTTTGTGGGGCATGTATGGTATTACCAGGACTGGCTACCAGTGAGGGGAGACGGAGGGAGTTTGAGGAGCGGAGAGAGGTTATCATAACGATAAAGCATCTTCAGTGAGGCTGTTGAGACATTATACACTAAATATCCAAGAAGAATTCTTAACCCTTTACTTTCCCTTCTCTTCTTCTTATGTTTAGTCAGTTTGCTCAGAGAGTGTCTTCAGCATCAGGTAAACTATCACCAAACAATCCAATATTTCTGTAAATTAACATTTTAATTTGTTAGGATTAACTATGTGCATTAACCTAATGTTTGCTGTGATGATGGACATAACTGAAGCACGTTAATTGGCGTTTAAAATGTCCAAATTTTTGGGTCCCAGCACATAAAACGGGGCACCTTGCCTGTATCTGTAATTTTTTTTTTTTTTTACTCATGGTAGTGGTAATTAAGATTGGAGAAATGTGTTATTACTGCTGTTGGAATTTTCTTAGAGTCTTATAACAATAAATGAAAAAGTTGGACAGAAGAACCTAAAATAAACCTTTTTAAGATTTTGAAATAGTCCTACAGATGAAGTTTTCCTTTAGGGGTCGAGGAAATTTCTATTTAGGGCTAAATAATATAAACAATTTAAAAGTCCAGTGGTGGACCTTCCTATTGGCAAAATAGGTGTACGTCTATAGGGCCCCCCACCCACCATTTTTTACTTTAAAAAAAAAAAAAAAATCAAACATAAAGGAAAAATAAACCTGAAATCTAATGCTGGAGCACTGATGGGGAAGGAAGACTGTATGAATAGAGCATTAGAGTAAAGGGGGAAAAAAATTCAAAAGCTATTGCAGCAGAAAAAAACAGAGAAAAATACAGAAGAAAAAAAGACAAAGTTGAAACTGGACAAATTTGCACATATCGAATTTGCTATTTTTATATTATTTTTTTGATAGATAAGTTGTTTTTGTGTTGATTTCTAATTAGCACTTATAATAAACACAATAAATTAAAAAGTAATAATGATGGGGTTTTTTTTAGGGGGCATGAAAAGTTAGCATTTGGGGGATTTTTTTTGGACAAGTACATTGCTACACCATTCTGTTAGCTGTCAGTACAAAAATGCACTTTACATTTTTTTGTGTGTGTGCTAACAGAAAATGATTATTATCTATTTATTATTTTTACAAAGATTTAATAGTTATTTTTTGCTTTCCCAGGTCTTCCTGGAGCTCAGTTTCTCACCACTGTTCTGACTTTATAAGACTTTTCATGCAGCTGTGAGCAGCTCCTGTGGGACTATACTGTACATCAACATTACGCTCAGTGAGTTTTTTTTTTGGTATGCGACTTGTACTTCATTTGATCACTTTTCAAGCTCTAAAGCTAGATTTAGTATGCAGCATGGATTTAGGGCACAGCTCATGATGATGTCACACATTTGGCCTACAAACGTTGCCCCCTTGTGGAGCGCTGCAGAGAATAAACAGCTCCACAGACAGCTTCAGCTGACAGACCCTAACTGACTGATCCCAGTCTGATAACAGTCTGTTTTGCTTGTTTTGAAGATGTGTTATTCCAAACAGCTCCTGTCTGTTTAGAGAGACTACAAAAACACTTAACATGCTGAGAGGAGAATCTGTAATCATTATATTAAAAGTGTGTGTTCAGATTAGGACATGGGGGTCGTGCTCAAAAATGATTAAACAATTACCAAGTTTTGGGCTGCGGGTGTGTGACAGCCAGGGCTTTAGTGAAGACATTCGAGTGTGAGAAAGGTCCTTCCTCCAATAACACACACAGGCATATTTATGCATCTGTTGCCACTTCAGACCCCCCTTCTCCTAAATCCTAAGTAAGCCGGATGGAAAGGAAGAATTAACCCCTATGCAGAGGGAGGTGAATTAGAAGTCAGACTTTTCACACCTTCTCCACTAAGCGCACACACATGAGACGCAGGCATTCTCCACGTTAGCTCAAGTGTAACATCCAGCAGACGATGAAGTGTGTGTGTGTGTTTGGGGGAACTCATCATGTAACACCACCTTATCAGCCCCCGTCTCTTTATCATCTGTCGGGAGGGGACTCCCTCCTATCAGACAATCGGCATGGGTTCATATGCCATGAGTGAATTTTCTGACAAAAATCGTGCTTTTATGTGACTCAGATTCTGTCTAGACGAATAAAATAAGTATTCATCATTCATTCATCAAGACATCATGAACTCAGGGTCACACAAGTTTAAAAAAAACTTCAGTTTCCTTGTGATCAACAGCAGGAGGAGGCATAAAAAACACCCAAGTCGTTACAAGTCAAACTAGTTTGAGCTAAACTTAGTAACAGCCCACATCAGATCAGGGTGCTTTGGTTGAAAAGTTTACTGTCACGTCAGCTGATTAGCTCAGATCCGAGCCGAGCTAAATGAAAGACTCCTGGCTAAAACACACAATTGTAAATAGTTTATTAGTGATTGAGAAGGAAAGAAAACACTTCTCCTCTCCTTTGTATGCCTCCCGTCTTCCCTCCTCTCTGCACGCTTTTGTCGAAGGCCCAGATAGTTCAGTAGGCAGGGCGGCCGAGGCGAACTTTGGTGTGTTATACATCAAAGACCAGCACGCGCACACGGAGGAACACGCCTGGAGTAAAAGGCCCGCAAAAAAACAAACACCGCCCTTTGTTCCAAGAGCTGAGGGCTGTTTCGACCATGATTAGAGAAAAGAGCAAGGGAAGAGGAGGCCGCACGGACGACGTAATCGGCAGCCATATTTGCTCCATTAGATTCTTTGAGGGGGATACGCAACAGTGGAAGAACCGGAGGGTGTCAGTCAGCGGAGCCCCGGCCGCCAGGAAATGTCACTGTGGCGGGGTTACGACGGTGGCACGACAATCACTAATTGCTGATTAGCTCTTCCGTGCGTACAGATAGCTGCTGGAGATGGAGTGTGGCTGACAGAGTAAGGAGGCCTTTGAGGATTTTCCAGAGTTTCAGCTCGTATCCACAGCTAGATTTATGTGCAGCATGCAAATGTGAAATGTGAACTTCAAGCTATTTTGTGATAACAATCCTTTCTTGAATTTACGATCCGATTTACAAAAGCAGCAGCCAATTATGCAATCTGCGGCTGGACTTTGCTTCCCAAACCTATACTGTTAACTTTTTTACTCCCATCAGCACATTGGTCACATGATCGCAGCCTTCCCGATTATGAGGGTTATACATGAATTACTAGCTCATGATTATGCAAGTTATATATCATATTTGGTGCATTACTTTAGCCGCTTTTACACAGAAATTGCACTTTAGGGCCGCAACTAAATCCTCCTTTTATAATTCTCCTGCATTTTTACACAGAACCAGCAGTGGTTGTGGTCTTTCCCTGAAAAAAAAAATCTACAAGCAAAAAAGTGCAGCTGAATGTTTATTTGAAATAACCAAAAGAGCTTTGACCAAAGAAAGGCACCAGATCTTGCACCATAATATTCTTACTTATTATATTCAAGCTGCAGCTTAGTAAAATAGGACAAAACACTGTTTGAAAAGTAGAGTCTTGTCAACTCTGAGGGCACTAGTCTGTCGCAGAACCTGACCTTTGACCTCTCTACAGAAGGCAGACTCTTCAAAGTTCATATTGGATTTAAACAAGTTTATAGTTTTGAAGTTAGGTGTCAGGTATGAAGCAGTGTTAATAACTGTACTTTTTTTCAACTAAATTATCCAGCAATATATTTTATCTTTTATATAAACAAAACACTTGAATTGTCACCTCTTTGATCCCTAAATGGTACAGCCATACGTTTCCTATACTGCAACGCTATTACCTCCTTTGTCTCATATCTGTAGTCGGATATCAAGAACAGGCCTCATCCTATGTAGTCCTGTTTGAGCATATCGATCTGAAAAAAGAGTTGTATCTCTCTCTGGTCAGGGAGATTATATCCGACTGCTGTAAATCAGACACAGGTGGATGAACTTCCTCCTTCCTATGTCTGCCTCCCAGCTAACCTCTCCTTTACCCTTCCTTTCTTTTCCTCTTTGTCAGTCTTTTTTTTTCTTCTCCTTGATACACCCCCTTTCTATATTCCAGTTCAGGGTGTCACGAAAAAAAAAAGGAAGAAAAGGTTAAAGCCATGTGAATATATCCATATTTCAGATGTAGTACAGTGCATGCTGTGCACAAAAATCTTTTTAATATTTTTTTGAATATTGCAAGGAATCAACACGTTTGGCTTGAAATTCTCATGTAAATGTTTTTCCTTTTTTTTTTTTTTACAAAGAAGTACTAATGAAAGCATGCACTTTTGGGCTTATGGACAGGCAGGCACACATGCACATCAGCACTTTGACTTTATCAAAGGATTTCTGTGGAGGGAAGCTGGGAGTTCGAGTGGTAGGACTTTGCTGTTTGGGTGTACAAAAGCCTCAGTGACACGGAACGTCTGTCTGAAGCCCTATTCATCAAACTTAGAAATCCTTCTGAGGAAAAATGTGGCCTACCCGAAACCTTTTTGTGCTGCTTATGCATCAGTCTGCCTTTGCAGCTGCCTTAGGCCATTTAGGTTCATTAAATACATACAATGTCACAGTCATTTACAACTAGCATGTGTATGTAGCACCTGAAGTACGAGTGCTGCTGCACTATCCAGTAACGGGACATCAGTTGCTAACACAACCTGCTTTAAATTGAGACAGTCGCTTTTAAAAGAAGCATAATACGCTATTCCTCTTACAAATAAAAACCTAAACTACATAACAGTTACATGCACTCTTGCTCAATACTGCTGCATAATTCATTCTAACTGCTTTTTATAGTTTGGATGAAATAAAATAAACTACAACACTGACATATTATTAGCTTCTGAAGCTGATTTAGCAAACATATTAGCAAACAGCTGACCATTTACACATCCAGCAGACATGGAGCAACATTAGCATTTATTTGGTGTCGTGTTTCTGGCCACCTCACAAATGTAAAGTAACCATTTACTCTTTTGTTTCGACACTGTAACAAATATTCTCCCAAAATTATGGTGAACTACTAGCTGCCCGTATCCTACCGCTATTTTAGAATGTTACTGCTGTAAATTACTAACTATAAACTCACACAAAGATGACAAAAAACAGCATCAACCACCATGCTCTGAACGGACACATTAAAGGGACATTTGCGTACATAAAACAGCAAACTTCACTGCAAACTAAAAATGACTCAGTCCAGATGTAGGCATGATGGGAAATATAGGCTAAGTGATTGGGACTGCAGTGAAAATGTTTCTGAAAAGCTAAATGGCATCAAGACGCAGAATTACATCAAATATTTAATTGGATAACAACAGGTTGTGAATTATGGAAATGATCTCTCTTTTTTCATTAATTTTGACTTTTGGACTTCACCATGCTCTTGAATTACTGGAAATGTTTGGCATCCTCCATTAGCTTCAGCCACTAGCTTAAAAATACAGGTAAAGTTTGTAATGATGTAATAGCTAAATCTGTATATGGAAAAATAACGCTCATAGACCTCGTTCCTAACCGCACTGTTGTGCTCAAAAGACGTTAAAGCACATCCTCTCGTGTAATATTGCACACATTTTCCATTATGATCACCAACTAGTTTGTAACTTTTCCTATCTGCAGTTAAGTGCCTGAAGGCCAATGCTGGTTTATTCCAGCTTTTTCATGGTTGTGAGTCGTAGTATCAAAACAATAAGCTGAGTACACTTTCAGTAGGTAAGAAATAACCCTTTCACATTACGTTGACACTTGTTATTTGTTAGTTTAAAATAAATTTGATAAGAGCAACTTTAATGACTCATCTTCACTTGTGTTACTTTTAGGCTAGCATTTACTGTCGTCCCATATTTGTCTTCTGTGGCTAAAGCTGATCAGCAAAACAGCGCTCAATTTCATTCAGAATATCCTGCCAGAGTCTATTCCTAATCATGTTGCTTGCAACTTGGTTATCAAACTCTAGATTTTAACGTTTGCTATTGTTTTTGTTATGTCCGGAAAATAAATATTTTAAAATTCAAAAATATTTTCCCAAGATGCTGTTCCTCTAGATTTAAGGCTAACATTCCTGAGTGAAGGCCATCGTCAGCCCATCAGCGGTAGGTGGTGCAGCAGTGGTATGACTGAGATTGTCACATCAGGTCAGAGAGGAACCAACTGTTCTCCTAAATGTTCTTCAAGGGTAAAGCCTTTCTCTGCAGCTACTGTCTTTTCCTGCAGATCGAACGTATTCAATGACTATTTAAAACATTAAAAGATTACTGCCACTTCAGATAACTAAATATCTGACAAAAACCTTGTAGTTAAATTAAACGAGAAGTGAAATGTCACCGCCTTAACACCTTATTTCAGATTTTTGAAATATACATGATTTATTGCTTTGAAAAAAATGGAAACTGAATAATACTTTGACTTTTGCACAATAAACAAAATCTTGGTTTCTTTTTTTCTTTAAAATTACAATCATTTATTCCTTGGACTGGTGGTTTGAAAGAATAAATCAAATGCCAAATCTACCTATTATGTAATACGCTGCTACGGTTGTTTCTGTAACTTTACCCAAATCTAACCCTACTTATCACTGTTCGACTTATCTAACACCTGACTGCACTTATCGTGCTTTATTTTTATTAAATACACACATTTAAAATGCTGGAAGCTTGACTTTGCTTGCCACTATACTTATTGTTTTTTCAGACACACAAATGTTGAAGGAATGATTGCCAGAGTAATCTGCACTTCAAAAAAAAAAAAAAAAAAGCGCCGTAGGCATAATACACTGCTGCATGTTATGACACATGTAACACCAATATTATGACAGCACTATAGAGTGTTTAAAAGACATTTCAGAGGTAATAGGATAGAGAAGATAAATCTGCAGTTCCAATCAATTTGCATTGTGTCTGGCTTGGTGTGCGGATGAGTAGAGATGAGTTTGTTTTATCATCAACAGAAACACATCTAGCCATGACAGACGTGTGGAGTGTGTATTCCCTTTGACACACTGCTGGGACGGAGTTGTAGAGAGTGTTATGAAAACAGTGCGTCTCTGAGATGGATGGAGTTCATTCATACAAAACACGAACAGATTTACACTCGTACGATTTCAGTTGTCCTTCGCTTCCGCAGTCAGGTCATTTCAGAGCAAAATCTAATGTACAAGGACGGCAGACGGGAGCTAGCCTCTTTAACGAGAGTGGGAGTGCAGAAGAATTAAGGCAGGGGGAAAAAACATTCACTATGAGAAGGACAAAACTTGATAGTGGTACTGAATAACAATAAATAAACAGCAGTATACAGCAAAACACAAGTAGAGACTAGGCAGAAAGACATGAGGAGCATATCAGAGGCAGCGAATGTGAGCGGAGAAGAGCGATGAAAATTCATGCTCCTTGCGCACGGAGCTGTACATTCTGCCAACTCACCCGCTTTTTGCATTGAATTGGGGTGCTTCTGGTCACAGCGAGTGTACATGTTTACAAGAATTGAAAGTATATGAAATGAAGAGACATTTTTATGCCTTTATGCTCTAATTTTGCAGTCTTGCTAGAAAATTAAAAAAAAAAATTCAGATAAAAGATTTGTGAAAAGTAATTTTAAAAGAAGAACAAGCAAGAGGCTCTTTATGCTGTACCTGGCCCCTGACTGCTGTTCTGGTGGTACTTAGCCATGCAAAGAAATTGAATTTAATGTGTTATTCCACATTTTCAGGTATTAACAACTAAAATTTCTGCATAGCTGTTTCAGTTCCATTAGTACTAGTTATCACCTAAGAAATGACAGCCTGTGCTGCTCATTTTGTACGTTTTTTTTTTTTTTTTTTTGCCTTCAGCAAAACAAACAGTGTATTGTATTGAGTTGGAGGCATATAGGCTATATCTGCATAGACAGGGTAAATGCAAAAATGTGTTTCTTTCAGGGAAACATATTTGTCAGGAAAAGATTATATCAAAATGAATGCTGTGCTGCAGCAGCTACAGTGGATCACCTGTATCACGGTGGCTATCACTCGTCTGTCACGTCCTGACCTCACTCTATCTGTCCCTCTGGAGGTGTTGACACTCACCATGTTCCTGATATCTGGGAACAACCAATCCCGCAACCCCCTCCTCACCCTGAAAAGTTCCCCTCACCCCCCTTCCCTGTTGCTGCCGAGGCCACAGGCCTCCTGGGAACCGCCTATCTCTACCCAGCGCCCTATCAGATTGTTGACACGAACAGATACCCTCGCAATGAAAATATTTTGCTTCTCGTAACGCTGACATTGGCCTACATGGACCTACATCTCTGCCCTCATTGGGATAAACAGCTCCTGTGTAGTGTGTGTGTGGGCGGGTGTGAATACTTGTGGGTGTCCGCATTTGCTGACAGGTGCATTCAATAATCAGCCAAGGCATTCTTGATATCGCAGCCAGTGCTGTGCGTGAGTGTGTATAATAATATGTTGTATGCATGTTTGGTCAAAAGGGCCTGCAGCCTGTTAAGGGTGTGAATTGGGGGCAGAGGACGTGGTGAAGAGAGCTGAAATAGGTTGCTGTCTCGGCATGATGAATATTTGGCCTTTAATCAGAAAGACTGTTGCAGAGTGAAAAGACAGAACTGGAAATGAAATCAAAACAAAAACAAACTGGTTGGTGGAAAGTAGTTCCTGGTAAAAGTCAAAGCACTTTCAACAACAGATACCACACAAGAATCTGATCATCCCAAATTAAATAATAACTTTAAGACTGAGTTAATCTTTGCTTCCTTTAATGCTTATAGTCTAATAGCTAGCGCAGGCTGTTCTCATGCACTATTTGTATGTATATAATGCACCACAATGTGTATATTACCCATGAGCGAAAAATTCGTTTATGACCTATGAATTGGGGAAGGCTGAGATCATGTGGCAAATGCACTGATGGAAGTAAAGAAGGAAAGTCTGTGTGTGGAGGTAGGTTGGATCAAACAAACAGACGTTTCCCTGGGATACTTGTGTTTGTGTCTTGAGTGAAACCAAGTGAATTTTGAGTTATTTTGAGGCATGTTGTCATCATGTTTCTTTTTTTTATTAGATATCACACTCATCCAATACATGAAATATTTACTCAACTCAAACATACTTGTAAAAAAAAAGACTTGTTAAACCCATCTTTCATACCAGGCCATTCTGATGGGACTGTTCGTATGTATGAAAAAGGTTAGTTATACGCACATCACGTAGGTGCGAAGCTTTTAAAAAACTTGCATGAAGAAAAAAGGGTAATGCCTGCACACTTACTCCATGCCACACAAGTTTAGTCAAGACAATATCTTGTGTCTTGACAATAACAACAGTCTTGAATAAAATTGTAACTGTTTATACATGTACCTACAAAACGTAACGCACCAGAATTCGTATATAATCAATATAATCTGGAAAGCTGCCATTACATGACCACTACACTGACGGGAGTAGTGTTTAGTCTGGTCTGAGTAAGGATGCAGGTTGAAGTAGTCGAGGGGTCAAACAAATACTCCCACTTGTGTCCCACTTGATACCAGCTGAAATCTCAGTTAAGGTATGTCACTGTTTTTTTTTTCCCTACACCCAACCTACATAACTGTACTTTCCAAACCATAACCTAACCATAACTCTAACCATTAGGTATGTTCATTTATTTTAAGTATGTAGCGTGACAAGAACTAACCATGTTTTTTTTTTTTTTTTTTAACCCAACCTCTGTAACTTTATTTTCCTAAACCTAACCTATGTGACTTTATGTTAAGTATGTGATTGGTCAGACATCACGCAAACTGTTGCACATGCACTCTCGTAAGTTATACGAATATATTGATATGTATGTAAAAATACACTACCTCTTAATACTCTCGTTAACTCATTAAGGAAAAAAAATGAATACTATTAAACTTTCCCCAAGAAATACTGCTAATCAATTGGTTTATTATGAATATTTTCACAGAACTTATTCAGCTCTGCTGGTTTTATACCAAATGTTGGCATCTCCACAGATTGATATAAGCTACTCCTGGTTAAATAAAGGTTAAAAGCTTCAATGATTTCAGTGGGACGTATTATCACATGGTTTGGGGGTGCCAAAAAGTGTCTGTGTTTTGTAAAGTGATAAATATAAGCCATTACTAATATGATAACAGGAATATCAATTGTTCTCCAACCGCCCTGTTCCTAACTGAGGAGGATTCTTTCGATTTAATTCATTACGGTTGCAATGATGAGTGTATCCTACACGTATGACAGAAGCAAAAACCTGATTGCTATGAGCTAAATTTGGTCTGTGCTCCTCAGATCACTTTTTAAAAAGCTCAAAAACAATTTGTCAGTGTCTTTACTGTTTAACAGACCCTGCTGTTGAAAGGTTTTAATGGAACAGTTACTTCTCACTGGCATTACGAGCTGTCAAATATACTTTTAACAAGTGGGACAAAAATACTCATATATTTTTAAATTTGAATTCTAGCAGGTAAGATGAGAATCCTGCGGAGGTTGTGGCAACATTCCTGACTACAAACCTAAAAGCTAAAGTCACTTCCTCTCTGTCCTCCCCTCCATCCAACACACTCCCCCTGGAGAATCTGCAATAAAAACAAATCAACCATCTAGGACCCCCGAGGACCCCAGTGGCCAAATGCGTCCGTGAAACCGCTCGATTATTTTTACCTGACACAGGAAAGAGCCCACTCATAATAAACGCAGGGCGAGGTGGTGACAGATCTCGTTAACCCTATTATGAATGAAAGGAGGAAAGCAGTACAGGGGGGCAGAGGGGTGTGAGGTGAGCGTGTGCCTAAATGTCTCCCTGAGGTTCAGCCCTGACCTTTAGCGCAACCTGATGGAGAACACACACATACAAATATGCATACTCACGCACCACCAAGTATGCATATGCTTTAACCATAGTGTGCACTGATGTATTTGGATGAACCAAAAGAAACCCAAAGTGCCACAGAAGACGCCACAGAGGGGCCTGACCACATAGTCGTGGGACCAAATCCAGTACATGTCAGTTCAGCCTAATACTTTACAAGCTACATCAACAGTAATCTTAGCCAGACCAAGTCACTGACAGATGTTATATGTGTAATGAGAGGCCAATCATACCTGATTCCAACAAACAGACAAAGAACATATGGCCACAATACGTGATGACAGACAGGACAAGCCACTGTGCCGACAATCTGTGCTCATGCATCCGATGCCAACATATTTATAGACCTTTACAGACAGCACTTCACTGAAGTGATGTCTGGGTGATTAAAGGTATGCTGTGCAGGGTTTTCCTTAAAATATAAAAAAAAAATACAATGAATAGACGCATACAAAAGTAATGCCTTTCAATCATCACTTATGATTCACTAGAAGTACGTACTTATCTGCAGAGACTTTGCCCTTTGCCTGTGTTTTCTTATTTCTTTCTTTTTTTGCTGTGTTTGGGACATTCCTGGGCACAGGAACACATGAGGTCGGGACTTTTAGGACAGTAGTGCAGAGTTGCCAGACTGTAAGTAGCACATATCCAAGAAGAAGCTAAGAAAATCCAGAACACAGTGCCAAAATATTGAAAATACAGTGAGGCAAAACATTGTGAAATTAAGGTAGTTTTACAAAGAGATGGCAAACAAGCTAAAAGTTACCTAACACCACATTTCCTGGGTCTGCACTGGTACATGCTGCTTCCAGGAAGCAGCTATAGCTCCGCAATCCAGCAACGGCAAAAGCTCTCTTTCTCCCTCTTCGCCGGTCTTATATATTATTAGTCTACCTACCAGGGTTTGAAATGAATGGACTGCAAAATTTAAGAAATGTTACAAACTCACTCTGTGTGACTAAGTATAGCATCAAGTGGTGCAGGTGTTGACTGACTGACGCACTTGCTGCTGAGATCGCTCCGCACTATAAACCAATACTCGACTCGACTCGACTCGACTCGACTGCTGTTAATATTGAGCTACCGTACGTAAAAGCTGCCCTCTACACTTTCCTTACATGCTAAGCTGCTGCCAGCATGCTTAAACATACCGAAGAGACCATATATTTAAAGGTCTCACCAGGAGCATACCAACGTAAGACTCAAACTTCCCAGCACTATGTCTTGATTATGAATTACAACTGAAACCTTTTAGAAGGGTCAGGTTTTTACGGTTTTACAGGCTGAATATACTCACATCTCATAAGAGCTTGTCTTGTCAAGAACAGAGCATTAATTAGGTAAGAAACCAAAAGAAACCAAAAAAAGACATGCTATAGGTGGAGAATCAAACACAATTAACACAAGAAGAAGGAAAACATGTCACTTTGAATCCAGTGTGGACTTGGCAGTTGTCCATTGTTCTTATGAGTGCCCATTAGGAAATGGACTGATTCCCTCTCAGAGACCTTAAACTAATTTCCTGAGGCCTACCGGCTCCTTTGAAGGAGGGGGGTACCGAGAGGCTGCGTGTGCCACTGGGTCGCCAAGGTGACGGGACATCCCGGCAGGAAAAACAGGAAGTGAGGGCAAGGAGTGACTCTGATTGGACCCCTCCTCGCTCGCGTGCAGCCCCTTTCCCCTCTTTCATTTGTGGTATATGTGTTAATGGGACTGTGTCACTTAAAATAAACATGTCAGCCATGTGAACACGCTTTGGGCATATGGATAACTTTTTCTCATGCAGATTTGACACAGAAGGCAAGAGTAGAAAATGAATCCAGCTTTGCCTCTTTTCTTAATTTCTGTCTTTCCCAGAAGCCCTTGCCATGTCCTAGCTCGATCCACACCACTGCACTTTTTCTCGATGATAAGGTGTAAGGCTGGAGGTCATTGTTAATTAAACTGTCTCTATTCTGTGTACTATCTCCCTCTCTTCCTCCCTTTTGAGTCCTTGGACTAGTTATCAGACAAAATACCTGCTTGTCTATCCAGAACACAGGCTCTCAGGTTCATTAACTTTGAAAAATCCAAACAATGAAAGTGCTGCATACATGCAAAATGCTGCACAAGATGAGCACGTATCTTATATTCTATTTAAATAATTCATATTGAGCTAGTAAGTGAAGCCTCCTGGTGTCTTTACTCCACCAGTATCAATCTGAGTGACTCAGACTTGTTGAACTCTCAGCCTTTTTGAGATCATTGTAACCCAGCGTGCCCCTCAAAGAGAAACAAAGTCTTTAGGCAGATAAATGTCAAATCCTTTTTCTCAGAACTTTAGCCATCGCTCTCAACCCCTTCTGAAGTTGTAGTCTAGTGTAGTGTAGGTGTGTATAAAGAATACCATGTTTTGACAGGTATAATATGTATGC
Source organism: Plectropomus leopardus (assembly GCF_008729295.1). Lineage (NCBI taxonomy): Eukaryota > Metazoa > Chordata > Actinopteri > Perciformes > Serranidae > Plectropomus > Plectropomus leopardus. The sequence goes on along the minus strand of NC_056467.1, from coordinate 5,685,591 downwards.
TATTTTTTCGCAGAGGAAGTTTTACAGGATCCCACTGGAGTTAAAGATGTCTGTGAACACAATGGTGAGACATTTAAACTGTGAGCACAACACTCATACCTTATATGTATGTAGACACATTTGTCCACGTTACACACAAAATTACATCCAACTGACCTTTATAGCAATATTTGCATTGTTTAGTTAAAGCTACAAAAGTAATTTTTATATGAATAATGGGTCAAATCATTATATATAATGTGAAAGGAGACAACCCCCCAGAGAATCATCAGTGTATTCTATCAACCAATTTGACAATAGTTTTACAAAGCTTTTTAGCTCACTGTTTTGGTTTCATGGGCCACTACTTCACTGTTTTGGTTCACTGGCATTGCTACCATTAGCATCATTTCCACTTAGCTATTTTTGGCAAAAACCTCTGTGCACTACCCACCAAGCCCTTAACAGCAAATGGGCAAATTCTATCTTCTTTTAAAGCCCATTTTGAATAATTATTTTTTTTTATCAAAAAGCATTTCCATAATTTCTCTTCAAATTATTATTATTATTTTGTCGTACCTTACGTCTGACATTGCAAGTAAGTCTCGCACTGCTTTGTTTGATTTTAATTCAACCATTGTTTTTATATTCTTCTTTTGTGTTGTTTGCAATAAATGTGTTATTTGTTTATTTTGCCTATGTGTGTTTTATTGTGATTTTCTGTGTAACACACTTTGTCATGTTGTTTTTTAAGGGGCTATGTAAATAGGCTTTATTATTATTTATTAGCTTTCAAACAGTGTGGCCCATTAGTGCTGAAGAGCCATATATTCCTTAGACAAAAACATGGCTGGAAAGAGGATTAATACTGGACTTACTTAGGTTAAGTGGCCAAGCACACACAGATGAATGCAAAGTTAGCTGCTTGTCTACTGACTGAGTAAACTGGACACTGTTTGCTAATGAATTCAGCTAAGGGTCATTATATCCCGAACAGATTATATTTACAGAGCAACAGTGCAGCTGTAGTTTTTAAATAAAACACTTTTTTATGTTTGAGTTTTGGGGAAAGTTTTAAGTATTTATTTTTTTTAAGTTAAAAGACTAATTTCAAGAGAAATCACAAGTTATAAGTGTTTAAGTCCAAGTCAAGTCCAAATCTTTTTTTGTCTTTGTCATGTCAAATTTGTGACTCAGGCCTGACTTGTGTCCAAGTCATGTGACTGGAGTCCACGCCTCTTCTGCTGCATCTGGATACAGAGCTGATTACAGCTGTGAGACTGAAAACAGTTTTGGGCCGTTAAAGGAAAATGCTTTCTGTGATTTGGTTTTGGTTTTTTAAACTAATCAGAAAACATAATAAATGAAAATGGACTGCAAAGTTGGATGATAATAGGTGAGGTGGGCTTTTATGTAGGCTTTAGATCAAATTGTAGACATTTTCAAGCTAATGGATTTTAGTATTATTTTGGAGCAATTTAAATTGGAAACAACATAGTTATCAGATAAATATTAATTATGAGACACAGATGTCATAATTATTAGATAAGGTCTCCTATTTTGTTTTGCTTTCGGTGAGTGCAATGCACTTCCATCAAGATAACGACGACATATTTGGCTATTGTATACATAATTTCACATATATTGCACAATATCACTGTATGGCTGTAAGGACAGGCAGCAATGTTTCTATGTAAAAAAAAAACATCATCTGGAATAAACTACCAGACTGACAACAGTTTCAAGTCTAAAAAGGAGGGCAAACAGCCTGTGATCCCTCCATAAATGCTTTGACTTGTGAGGTGTGAAGTTCTGCTTAATCTTCAGCCTCCTACCAAACTCCCCCACAAGCTCACCTGAGACCCTGCTGCACCTGAGAGGAGAGATGTCGGGGGCGGTTGAGGGTCTGAGGGCTCGTCACAACATCGGGCTGCTCACACATGTCCAAGGACAAAGACCCCAACACCTGTGGGTGCAGAGGTCGGGGGTGTGGATCGGGTGGGGGTCTCTGTGGGTGGATTGTGAGGGGGATGAGAGGAGCATATGAATGTTGCTGAGACATGCATGGTAACCGAGCTAAGTGCTTAGAGGCGTTTAAGAGGATGTGTGTGTGTTTGGAGCATAACTGGAGAGGGAAATGAACGAGAATGTGTTGAGCTGCAAACCTGCTGTATGTGTGTGCATGTGCGTGCGTGTGTGTGTGTGTGTGTGTGTGTGTGTGTGTGTGTGTGTGTGTGTGAGTGTGCGCGCACGCACGCAGTTTTCTCCACATCGCTGCCTTTCCATACAGTCCAGGTGTGCATTGGGGTCTATTGTCATCTAACTGGACTTATCAGCCCCTCTTTTCCCTGTCAGCTACCTGCTCTTTGATGTCTGGGAAGTCTTTCACCCTAGTTCCGTGTGGGTCAACATTCCAGCAGACACACACACACACACATACAAAAACACACCTGCATGTACACACACAGACATAAAGAAACGTGCGCTGAAACACACATACAGAGGAGAGGGAGGGATGAGCAGAGGGAAGGGAGGAATAACAAAAGAACAGGAGGGGAGTGAAGTACAAGTAAACATTTGCTCTGTATCAAAGAGATGGGCTTTAAAGTGAGCTAAAGCAGAGTCAGCTGTGGAGAGCAACCCATCACACAATCAATCAGTAGTATTCATTATTAATTTAATACACTACACGGGGAGTTGTATTGTTATACACATTATATTATAATGATTTGGAAGAAATACTGTATCCGCATTAAAGGAAAAAAACATTTTGGGAAACTCCAATTTGCTTTCTCTTTGAGAGTAACAACCAAAATATAAGGACGCAAGACATCACATAGGTGAAACACGGTTTTTTACCTGCTATACACACTCCGTCTTTGCAGTGTGTGGTTGCTGATAGCTTGGAAATTGAGTTTTGCCAAATTCTAATGCAGTCGGCTTTGCAACGTTTGGATAGCTATATCAACTGTTGCTAAATTAATTAAATGGATCGTTTTAACCACATAATGCATTTATTTGATTAAATTTATTTTAATGTGAAATACAAAAACACTCCAACCCCAAGCTTGTTCTGTTGCTTCACAATGCCTCTGAAATAGCAAACTGATCTCTTTTTTAAAACAGTTTGATATAGTTTTTACATGGTGGATGGCCACAGCATAGAGAAAAATAAATAGATCGGTCATTTAAAAATGGAGGAGCGCTGCATGATGGCTGCATGGGCAAGCACAGCTTATATGGTCAGTGTAGCAGCATGCTGTGGGAGATGTGTTGTGCCATGTCTGTGTACCATGTATTTGAGAGAGCACATAAGCTAAAACATCTTTTTTCTTTAAACCTGCAATAACTAACTGGGGGGAGCCAAAACAAGTTGTGAAGAAAACGCTGGCACATCATCACCTTTTTAATTGGTAACCATGTTAGCAACAGTTGCATATTTACACATCCAGCTGTTGCAAAGCACATTATCATGCATTTGGAGCGGCGCATCTGTCCACCTGGAGTGTCTTTACGCTCTGTTTTTGGTCACTATCAAGTCCTGAGTCAAATATCTGCCTCTTTAGCTGTTAAATATTTAATTATGTTCACCGCCTAGTCGCTAACTCTGTCAAAGGTACTTATTATTATCATTATTATTATTGTCAACATATAAAATAGAAGAAAAGTAGCAAAAATTAAGACATGCTCAAGTAAAGTTCAATTTCTGTGAACATTCACTAGACACATGGAAGTCGCTTGTTTCTTGTTTTTCAGTACAGATTTGTTGTGTCCATGAACTGCACTGTATATAATATCATATCACCATTTAAACACAATGTTTAACCAGAGCTCCGTCTCCTGTAACGCTTTTCCATCCTCACATTGTGCCCGTCTGTGTCTGTGGTTGTTTTCTCAGTGCTCTTGATGACTAGTGCTGACAGATGACAGACTGTCAAGGGCCTCTGATCACACAAACAGCTTCACCAGCACACTTTCACTCACTGTTACACCCGCCTTTATATACTCAGCTTGACTGACACTACTACAGAACAGAAGGACACGAAGATTATACCAAAATGAATCAAGAGGAGGGGTTGAATCTTCAGGATTGGACATGTTTTTCTACAGTGTTGTTCAGTGAGAATCCATATATGTTTCAGTATCAAAGATGGTGGTTTACAATGGTGTGTACGAGAGAAGAAACAGAATGAAATGGTAAAATATCTGTTTTAGATTGTTAGGAAAGGAGGAAAAGGGTGGTCCTCGGGTTCAATTTCTCTATTTGACCTTTGTGCTTGATGGTGTAGTTTTACATTTCAGGTTAATTGGTGATGAGATGATGCCTCTGTGTGTGTGTTCTGCTGTGTGTGTGTGTCAGGGTCGGGGCTCTGCATGTATATCTCTGTCTTCCTCTCCCAGCCAGGTGCATGGCACTGCTGTGGAGCTTTTATCCCAGGCAGATCCCTGGGAATGTAGGGAATTTCTCCCAGACGCTCCTGGTCACAGTGCCCCGGCAGCTCCTACTCACCAACACACACACTTACACACAACACAGATACACACTCACACGTCCTCCACCCCCCCCCCCCCCCACTCTATCCCCGACATCATTGACAGACACAGCCCAAAGAGCAGACACCTGGCTTCACATGCACACACAGACACACACCCTGGGGAACTGCAGGGAAAGTCAGGGATCAGCAGAAACACTCTAGAGAAACAGGAGAAGACAGAAGGAGCCAGATGCAAGATAGTACTCAACAAGGGACAAAGAGAGAGGTGGAGGGTAAGGAGGGGCAAAGAAGTGAGGCTGGAACAAAGAATCAACGATTGAAAACTCAAGATCTCAAAACCATAAATCAATAAATTCACATTTAATACTGAAAAAATAGTGAAAAGAATACATATTGTGCCTGACATGATCATACATGTTCAGCATCATGATCAAGGTCAATTTCATGACCTCTGTTGCATGATATTCATCTTGTTTTTCTGTGTTCCCAAACTATGCTTTCATTCAAGGAGAAAAGTTAAAAAAAAAAAAAGAGTTTGTGACAATAAATTTCGAATATTGCGGAGAATCTGGGCAAGGAAGAGTTAACTGACTCTCCCCGCCTGTCAGTGAGGGCGCGGCCTGCCTGTCAGTCAGGAGTTAACACCACCTGAGAGTCTTGTCAGCCTCACTTCCTCTCCTTTCTACCGCCTGCCAATCAACCCACCACACCGCGAAACCACACGTGTGTGTGTGTATTAGAGTGTGTGTCTGCAAGCGTTGATTTTGTCCTGTTTATTTGTGCGGTTCATGTGAATTAAAAATAAAGATAACACAAGAATAACAAGAGCTGGGCTTTATTATATGTTATGCCAATTAAGGGGGTGAAATGAATTTGGAGCAAAACGCTCATCAGATAATGTGAAAACAAAACACTGTGAAAAGTGCAGAAACCGGTTGCTTGCAGCTCTTTTGTGGCACTTCTACCTGTTGTACCACTGACTGGCATGTGTGATAATATCTTGTCTCAATTCACACGCTGAAAGAATGAAAATCATTTAGCTTGTGGGAAGAGAATCTACATGCTGCTTCCAACACACACACACACACACACACACACACACACACACACACACACACACACACACACACACACACACGTTCGTACACATACACTCACACATGGCTCATTATCTAAACACTGCAGGGCATGGTTCTCCACTCCTCTCTCTGTCTGTGTCTGCACCTCTGAGGCCAAGACAAACACTAGGTGTGTGTGATACACTCATATCTCAACACACACACACACACACACGCACGTACGCACGCACGCAAATTGAATCATACCGTATATATCTAGACTGATTTCACACCTTGTATGTACACATACCTGCAAAATGCAATGCACCACACTTTGTATATTTATGTTTTATAACCCATGTAATCATGAACAAGTAATCCATGTACAATAGGGGTCGACCGATATTGATTTTTCAGGGCTGACACTGATACAGATTGTTAGATTAGATTAGATTAGATTGCACCAAATGTGCTAACAGGAGTGAGGATGGAGGTGGTATAAGGACTGAAATTCCATGTACGAGGTGGCAGACGGGACGAGCGTTCAGAACTATGTGTAACCAAGTAAACTTGGAGTTATTTTAAGGTACCTCATCATCGTGTTTCTTTTCATTAACCTAACTTATCTAAGAGTAAGGGTTAACCTGACCCCTAGCCCTTCTTACCCCCTACCCCTATCTCTTTCCTTAACCTAACCTATGCGACTTTATGTTAAGTATGTTATGCCAAGTACGTAATGTGATGATGCCAAACAATGTTTCTTTTACAAAACCTAACCTACACAGTTTTACTTGCCTTATCCTGAAAATGCACAATGTTTCTCTGTCTAAACACAACCTGTGTAACTTTATGCTGAAGTAATAGCTGTGATTTTTTTTTGTGGGGCTGTGTGAGGTACGTATCCATAGTAAGTATATAACAAAAGGCTTGCTTATAAAATCAATATTAGTCACAGTGGACACTATATTAAGAAAATAGTGTCAGACAGTCCTTTCCTTTGACACAATGTTTTCTCAACCTTGTAACATCTGTATTCCTATGCAAAAGGGCAGCTGTGCCATTTACTGTATTATACCGCAGGTCAACTGTTCAGGTCAGGCTTTCAGAGGGAAATCACAAAAGAATAAAATATAAAAAAACTGATTCATGCAACAGTAATACAGTGCACGGCACAGTTGGGCTTTTGAGAAGTAATAATGAAGTGACATGGTTTAGAAAATGTAGCACCACAGGAAAGGGCTGCCTGACGATACAACACAATACAATACAACTTTATTGTCAGTTTACACTAAAATTCATTTTGCATCCACTTAGAGTTCACACAAAAATTAGACATAAATTTATACATACAGCACATACCCATAAAAGCGCACCAAACAGTCATGTCCGTGAAACACAACATTTAAGATGCTATATGTATTTGTTTTAGTGTAAAGTGAGGTAAAGTGGCAAAAATATTCTAAAAACAGCATCCACTTAGACTAAAAACTGACTTTTTGGGGGGATGGGGTGCTTTTTTAATAGGTAAAATATATTTTACTGAAAACCCTTATCCAGAGCAATGCACAGCTTTGCTTCTGGGATGCTAGTCCATCTGCTTCTCTAAACAGGGAGTGTGCCGACTGTAATCTACTGTATCTTGACAAATCGTGTTAACACTGACCATGGGATAAGTACCTCATACATCCCCACTTCAAAAAATGTGAACCATCCCTTTATGAACGAAATGCCATTATTGGGGCGCTAATTCGTTAGATATCATTATGTGAGCGTTTACTAACCGGTGTATGAGGATATGTTGATATATCACACTAAACTCTCATTGTTGCATCTAAAAAGCATCTAATCTTTATATTGTCATACCCCATGTGAGTCCAATTAATTATCAATTAAAATTCAAACTACTTGTTTGCATATACTGCCTCAAAAGAATAGCATCTGTCCCTTGTTGTCTCCAGTGACCACTTAAAAAAGTAGATTCAGCTGGAGGAAGTGCACGAGATTGACAACAAAGGAAAATGGGTCTAAAGACAGAAAATGGGTTTAAAAAGCTGGCGAGTACAGCTTGTCAGCGGCGCTGTAGTCGTGCAGCTGTGTGGTGTCTCTGTCAGTCGGCTGGTCTCTGTTTCACAGAGAATTCCTCTGTGGCTCTCTAATAGGCTGACAGCCCCCCCGGCCTTACAATGCTGACCTGCTATTGGTTCCCTGGGGGCCATGGACCTCCCCCACACTCAGACAGATACTCTGCTTTTAAAAGTGTGCACAAATGTGTGTGTGTGTGTGTGTGTGTGTGTGTGTGTGTGTGTGTAAAAAAAGACACAGTTAGTGTACACCTGTCTGTTGTTCTGCTACTCATGTTAAAAAAATGTGTGCGTACAAGGAATCTCTTAAGAAAAGCCGCTCAACAGACTTGTGTGGAAGTGAAGTTAAAACTCTGAAGTAGAAATGAGGAAGACAAATGCAGGGGAAAGATGAAAGTATGAGCTGTTCCCTGAAGTGAGAATCTGTCCTGCTTTATGCTGCGGTCACATCCTGTGGTAATAACCATCTTTATAAACAGTTTGGAAGTGATCATGCATGTGAACTTGCTTTAAAACACCAAAATGCTATAATTGAAGTTCTCTGTTGACCCTGGATGCTCCCGGTCAGCTTTTAACATGTAGAAACACTTGCATTTGAGTTATGCAGCATGACAAATACTGCAATGTCACTGTGTCCTGCCATTGCAATGTAATGCATACCACATGATATAACCATTACTTAGTTGCTTATTCGCTTTCTTCAAAAGGCATGTGGGCAGAATTGACAAAATCTGACAGCAAATTATGTTGTGCAGCCAGATAACTAAGTCTTAAAAATAAAAGATAAAAAAAAAACATGAGGTGGCATCACTGTCACACACTGAAGCAGTACAATTTGTTCAGTTTTGATAATTTTCTAAAATTCTCATCCCTCAAACTGTTTTTTAAATGCCTTCAAAACTTACGCCGGATATTTTATGAAAACTTATCAGCAGGCAAAATAGTGGTAGGAACGCTAGGGGCAGAGGAAGCGACAATTGTAAAACCGTACACTGGAAGACCTCCTTGGGGCAGTAAGCTTTTTCCATAAAAGGCTCTAAAATGTGGAGCACACTAACAACTGAAATAAAATTAACACCAGTTATTAAGATTTTGAACAAAGGTTTTAAATCCTGGCTGAGGCTAAATAAGAGATGTGAGCATTTTTAGCTATTTTATAATGTCTGAGTGTTGTAGCTGTAACCTTGATATTTGTGATGTTTTTTTTGGTTTTTTTTTACTGTAACTGCATCTTGTAATACTAATTAATCTTGAGGTTAAAGAAGATAGAAGCCCTGTTAATAAATTGCAGGGAAGGGGCCATTAGCCCTCCACCTCAACACCCTTGGCCCACAATGGTTTTAAAGTCACGGATCGCTGTATTGCAGCTTGAGTGACACATTGCAAGATGGTTTCTAAGTGTTGGCTTTGCTCCATTTATGTGTAAGTCATATCACAGTCCCAGCGTCCTTCAACTGACATGCATAAATGTAACGCAGTCATCATTAAAGTTATCACTCCTGTTTGGTGAGTCAACATGTCCTCCATGATAAAGACCCATAAATATGCTTGCTACCCTACATACCTTTATGTTGCTAACTGAGATTGTAGTTAACGAACAATTTGTTTCGCTTGTCTTGGCTACAGACTCAGCAAAAAGAGAAGGACTGAAACAGCCCAGTATCTGTGGATCAGCCCCAGGCTGAACCCCCAGACCGTCAACAGGAGATTTCTCTGCATATGAGTCCGGGAGGCAACCGCGTGCCTGTAATCTCAATAAACTTTGATCCACCACCATTCATAAACAGCTCCTTTTGCCAATTGTGAGTAGGATATAGTAGGATTACCAGAAACCGAGTGGACATTGGCGAAACAACAGTGCAGCAGAGTAGCTATATTTAGAAGTGTCTGTTCATAAGAAGAAAAAAAAACAAAATAATAGATCAAATTTATCACGCAGTAGTGGCTCCACAGTAAATACAGACCTAATACTGTGATACAATAAATTCAGCAATAATGAGACCAAATTTCCAGCCAAAGTACATGGACTTTTTTCTGTTTTCAATGCAAAGCAATGACTTATTGTATATTTACTTGTGTATTTGAGTTTTATAAGTTATAAAAAATGACCAAAATAAACTAAACTAAGACTTTAGTACCTCTAGGATCAGCAACAAAGAAAATAAAGGAAGAGAGGGTTAAAGTGGAGGCACATACAGAGGAAATAAAAGACAGGAATCTATCACAGAGATTAGCAGTGGCAGGGCTCTGACAGGAGATCTCACAACACAAAGAAAGAGGAGGAGAAGAGGAGGAAGGAGAGGAGGGTTATCTGTTGCTTATGTGCTGCTGACAGTAATAGTCTATAGACAAAATGTAAGACTTGCAGGGGAAGCATTCTGGATACAAGGTTTGAAAGCTACTGGCTAACAGCGCAATACCATGAATAACATCTTGAGTTACTTTAGTTATTTGTAGCACAGTGACAGGAGAACATACTGTACTGTACAGACAGGAGAAGAAATAAAACAGCACATTCTCCCAAGTCATCCTGATGCTAATGAACACAAACAGGAACCACGCATATGAATGGAGGGGTGAAATTAAAGAAGGAAACACGAGGAAACTCCTCTCTAGCTCAACACGGAGAGCTTAACAATCTCTCCATCATAGTCACGTCATCACTCAATTAAAAGGTTAGGCCATGTTTATTCTTTCTATTAGCAAGATTTGGAAAACATCAACAAGCACTTATTACCAAGACTCACGGCCTGCGGGCAAAGCCACAGCTAATTGTAGCGTGCGAGTGTGTGTGAGTGTGTGTGTGTGTGGGGGTGTGTGAGAGAGTGAGTAAAAGAGCAAGAGATGGAGAGAAGATTGTCTGAAGACAATGCACTGTTTGTTTTTCTTCTTTTTACTTTCTAATTAAAATAAATGAACAGACAAAAAAAATTATCAAACACCTCCAAAGGCAAACAAACTATAAAGTGAGGAACGATATTAAGGGGGCAATCTACCGTTTTTCTGCAGAGAACCATGGTTTCAAACCCGTGATCTGCGTAGAGCAGAGATGCAATTCTGAAAACTGGACACCTCCTGATCCTGTCCATGAATATCACCAACAGAATTAGTAACAAGATTTAACCATGGAGGAGGCTAACACCATCTACTGTAAAATTAAATGAAGCACATTTTCCACTATGTCAAACGATTCTTTTACAAGTGTCAACAGCAGACTGAGACATGAGACAGTTTGTGGGTCCATGTTTGTGTCCAGTATGAGTGTGTGTGCCTGTATGATTCCATTAACATGGAAGCAGAAGATAAAACACATCAGCCTGTACGCATCTTTGAGTCACAGTCCTTTCTGTCTCCCCCCCTCTCTTCCAATCTGCTGTCTGCTTAACTCTTCTTGTAGGGTCCAGATAGGCATCTCCCTCACATCTCAGACAGGACGCACAAACACCACCACAGACTGCAGAGCCAGTGAGCGTATGCCCCTGGATGAGAGTGTGTTGGTGCACATGAAGTTATGTGTGATTGAATCTCTACAAATGAGATAAGAGGGGTGCTGTGATGATGCGGTGACAGTGCAGAGTGTGTGTTGCAGCAGCCATGTGTGCCCGCGCCCTATATGTGTGTGAGCAAAGCAGGAAGCCAACTACTCAGCAGCGTGATGGTGGCGATAAGGGCGGGTGTGTCACCAGGGAGGTGGGATGGGGTTCAGTGGTAGGACATGCTTGTCCATGCTGGTATTCGTGAGAGGCTCCCAAATACCAGGGCGGGATGGAAAAGGGAGGTGGAGGGATGGTGGTGGCGAGTTATAGCAGGGAACAGCCCAAAGCCTGCTGCTTTATCTCTCCAAGCAGAAATGAAGTATACTGACAATGCAACAACATGTTGTGTGTCCTGAGCAGCATGCTTCTCTGTTTCATCCTGCAGGGCAATGAGTTCATACGACATCTGTGGTGATCCATGTAAACTATGTTCATTCTTGAGAACACCCTCCATACATAAATCAACTGGGTCCTTTCACCAATTCTTCTCACAGGAATTTTGGGATCTAACACCATATTCCTGTGGTATTACCTAAGGATTTCATGTGATTTAGAAAGTAAGTCCCTCTTAAAAGATGATGAGATATTATCCATCTCATCATCTTTCCAGATTTGCTCCTCCGACCTGAGCATGCTTTTTCTGCAAATTTGTTGCTTTGTAACCAGATTAGCTTCCTGCACCCAACATGGTGCCAAATTTGTCATTTAAAATTGCCAACACAGCCTCTGTTTGTTGACTTGTAAATATAAATCTAACCCTTTCCTGCAGCCTGAGTACAAACATGTAGAAATTAAAACTAATATCGCCTGTGTTCCAACAATTTATGGTTCTTGCAGGAAGACACTAGACCAAGGCTCTGCAGTCGACGAGTACCGGTATGCCATTCTGGTATGTTTCTTTTTGTTTTTTTTGTTTCATGTTTGGCATCACAAATGCACCAGAAAAACAGGTTAGTAAACAGTTGAAAGCAGCATGAAGGCCAGTGTTGTGTTGCTGCCTTTTTTTGTACATATTCCTTTTTTAGTCTCTCTTTCAAACTAGGTGCCAAAAGATTAGAAACAATGTTTGCGCACTGCCTTGATGGGGCTGAGTGGATTTTCTTGGTGTTGCATAATTGTATCTTACCAAAAAAAAAAGGGCAAAAATTTGCATGTCCATGTGGATGATGTAGTTCCATTGCTATTGAATGGAGCTAATCAGAGCTGGAGCCGATATATACCCCTGAGTACTGCAGAGTCATTTGGCCCGGGAGTGAATGCTGCTTATTACCTTTTCCATTATATACAAAAGACTTGATACTATTAGTTACAAAAGTTATCTGGCCTTGAAGTGTTAACAGACTCAGTAAAAAAAATATTATCGGTATTCATATTGCATTGAACTGTTTTTACCATGGTATTTTACATTTTTTGGTTTTCATTAGTCAGCACTAGCAGTCATATGTGTGTATCAGCTTGCCTTTCTTTGAAAGAGTATGCTTGTGAACCTATGTGTAAACAGCAGTATTAGGGCCTCTGTGTGTATGTGTTTGTGTGTGTGTGCATGCTGCAGCAGGTGTCAGCAGTGACAGGGGGAATGTCTGAGCAGACTTTGGCTGAGAGTTGAAGTGTGAAGTGACACCCAGTACTAACTCTCTCAACCTAATTGCTGTTGCTTGCAGCTGTTCTTCAACAAGACACACAAATGCATGATACACATAACCCCTGTGTATGCTCATGAAAATGGCACAAACTCATATCTAAGCACAGAATGCACACACAGAGTGGCTCCATTTTGAAGATTACGTGTGCTAACAGTGGGAGGAGGAGTTAAACTGGGTTTAATTCTGCAGTGCATCGCAATATTGGTATCAAGGTGAAACACATTTTCTGCCGTTCAGAGCCCACCTGAGAGCAGAGGTAGGGCGTAGTTTTATGTGATGTCATTTTACATGAGTGTGAAATGTTCTTATGCATACAATACTTAGCTAATTGTATCACAGAACGCACTGGACTCTATCAAACTCTCAACCCCTTAAGGTGAGCAGAGCACTGCTTTTGAAGGGAAAACCTAGCCTACACAACCCTAACACAACAAACATATACACACATTGCACAGGAAGAGAGCGATGAAGCTTCTGACAGGACCAAACAAAAGCTGCACCCCTAAACAAACACGCAAACACAATGAACATTGAGAGAGCTGCGCGGGCGGCGCGCACACACACACACACACACACACACACACACACACACACACACACACACGAGTAGAAGTACTATAAGTAGCACCCATGTGAAGTCAGCTTATCTGCAAAACTGTGTTTCTGAGTGAATCTGTGCATTAGGCATTCACACCCAAATCATATCCATTGTTATTGTTCCAACTTCTTCCAAAGAGCAGGCTACGGAGTGTGTGCGTGCGTGCGTGTGTGTGTGTGTGTGTGTGTGTGCGCGCGTGAGGGGGGAGGGGGGGGGGAGAGTGATATTAAGTTTTATTGTTTTATTATTTTTTAACAAGTATGGAAACAAACAATCAAGCACTTGCTGAGATATGTGTGTGTGAGAGAGAGAAAGAGAGAGTGAGAGAGAGAGAGAAAAAGAGAGTTATGTTTTATTGTTTTATCAATTTTGAAAAAACTATAAAAACAAACAATCATGCACTTGCTGAGAGGAGGAGCTAGCAGTGTGTGTGTGTGTGTGTGTGTGTGTGTTCGCCAGTGGCCCAAATAAAGCCGTGGAATAAAATTGCTGCATCTGTAACAGGGCCTTCTTCACAAAGTTGGTCCCACCTGTTCAGTTCAAATGCTCCACCTGCGTGTGCATGTGTTTGCGATTATAGCCAAGACTATTATGAATGTGTGTGTGTGTGTGCAAGTTGCAAGTGCATGTGAGTGAGAAGAAGCATTATTTTGACAATGAATATGAAAACAAACATCATTTTAAGTGCCCGTTGAGATAGGCATATGAATGTGTGTCAATGCAAATTTCTGTATTTTTTTTTGTATATTTATTTATATAAACTTGTATTGCCTTCTGTTAGCAATAAAAATAAAAGTTATCACTCACACACGTGCACACACTGAGGCACAATCCAAAATACTGGAGGCTCCTCATATTCAAGCCAAATTATTGAGTGTGTGATATCCATCTGCCGGGCGTGTGGCACTGTGAGGTGAAAGAGAAGCCGAACAGAGGGATGAACGGGGGCGAAAGGTAAATATTTGGTCTAGTTAAAGTGCTGGTGTTTACGTTAAGAGTAGCAGAGCTGTTTGTTTGAAGCCTTTCTCCCCTTCCAGTGTGTAAACTTGGCTACCAGATAAAGACTCGGCCCTGCTCGCCTCCCAGAGATGAAGAGAAAGGGAGTGAGGGAAGGATAACAAAATAAACACAAAACAAACGAAGGAGTGCTTTTCCAGCGGCTCCTATCTCTATCAGAAACATTTACTGTACCGTGGCACAACAAATAATGAAGTGACAAGTGAGCAAAACATAAATAGCACTGCTGTGGACCCACACTGGAGACAAAGACAGGGAAACACACAAAATGACACAAAGAGATCAGTTGAAGAAAATATGTAATTCCCACGGGCCTACAGCACCATGTCTAAATCCTTCTGTGAAAATATGTGTTTTGGCCAATAGAGAAATGCAGAAAAAAGGTGAGAAAATGAGGCGTTCCTGGATGAAAAAATCTAAAGGGATAGATGAGGAAAGAAACATGCAGACGGAGGAGAAAAAAGAGGCAAAGAGACGGAGATGTAAAGATAGAGAGCAGGCCAGAAAACTGGAGAAGTTCAGCCGGGCCAAAGATGAAGAGATAGCTCGGCCAATAAGGTCCAGAGTGTGAAATAAAGAGGCTTTTCTGTAGAATTCAGAGAGCCTGTCAATCCAAAAGAGTCCACGATCCAACAGAATATTTATTCAGCTAATAGAATAAAAAGAGGCAGAGGAGGAAGGGAGGGAGGAATGGGTGAAGGGTTTCTATTTATATTTGTGTGTACCAGGGCTGCACAATATAAAGAACTAGCAAGTAAACAAATATTTCCTACATATCCAGTATAAACCCTGATTATTTTTTAAAGAGACAGTTCACCCCAAAATCAATCCTCTCACCTGTAGATTAATCTAGATTGTTTTGGTGAGTTGTCGAGTGTTGGAGATTTCGGCTGTAGAGATGTCTGCCTTTACTCAAATATAGGCCATGGAACTGGATGGCACTCAGCTTGGGGTGCTTCAAGTGCCAAAAAAATAAATAAATACATTTGAAGAACTCAACAGCAATATCTCTTCCCAGAAATGTACTTAATCCACAGTAAAGTATACAACAGTTTGTATAAAAACCTACAAATGATGTTACATAAATTTGGCTTAGGCAAGTAAAGCAACACGTTCTAATCCCAACTTGTCATACTGCAGCTTTGTCGATGGACTTCCATATCTACATCTTATGAGTAAGGTATCCTTCCGCCTCTGTTGTTTACATTTGGGGATGCTGCTACCATGATGTCCACACATGCACATGGTGGGATTATACGGCACGTCGTTGATAAAGCACATGCAACAACAGCATAGATGGTAAAGTGTAGAACAAAAAGGTTTGTGAGACCCATCTACGTTCCCTCTCATACGCCCTATAAGGGCCCCGGTGCTCCTTGTATTATGTTGTAAATGGCAACCTTACAACCTGCCTCCTTACAGGACCGCTTTCTTCTTTACCATCAGCACATTGGTCATGTGGTTGCAGCCTCCCCAAATACCGGGATTATACATGAATTATTGGCTCATGAATACATGATATGTATGGTATGGTATGGCACATTTTTGTAGGAAAACATATGAACAGTGCATGAGAACAGACTGTTTGATGACCTTGTTGTGAGCATTTTTCATGTAGGAACTACCTCCTTCTGTTAAACTACAACAGCCATCTGCATCACTGCACAGAAAGAAGCGTCTATCTACTGCTAGTTCACCTAGCACCACTGAGGTAACTAATGCTGCAGCTCAGCCGAAGAGGACGCCATTAATGTTTACATCTCGCTCTGTCAAGAGCATGAGCTTGTCATCCATGAGTAGATGCATGCTTCCACCTGTGCAGTGATATGGTTTTTTAGGTGTAGGTCAGTAGAAAGAAAATAGTTCCTACATGAAACTGCTCAAAACAAGGTCTGTGGATTATTTGGAGTACCCAAGTCATGATTTCTGGAAAGAGACACTGCTGTTGAGTTTTTCAAATGTTATTTTTTGGTGATTTGAGTACAACAAGCCAAGTGCCATCTAGTTCCATTACACTGCACAGAAGTCAGACTCTCTAGGGCCAATATCTCCAACATTTTGCAACTAACACCAAAAAAATCTAGACTGATATATATAGTAAGAGAGGGAATACATGTTTTGATTTGGGGGTGCAATGTCCCTTTAAGGAATAACTTGTTTCAATTGTGCGGGCCTGTGCTGTGGATGCTTCACAATAAAAGCCACAATTAAAACATTGTACCGCAGATAAAGTCCATGTACATATTGTACATTTTTTAAAACACTGCAAGAAAGGAGATGACATTCAGTTTCAACAAATTTGGACACAGGAGCTACCACTTTAATGAATCTCAGCAGCTCAGGAGTTGTAAGGATATACACAGATTTGTGTCCCACGCTGCTTTGACATTGTGCCTCAGTGGCTGCATTGTGACCTTGTTGTGCACTGAACTCAAAGATAAAGAGAGATGGGAGGGGAGGAGACAGTGGACTTCTAAAGCAGGCCATCTGTTTGTGTGCATGCTCGTCAATGCAGTTCCAATGCATAGTTTCCTTCTTCTATTATCTAACAAATTTTAGACGGCTTTATTATTTTGTGTGGGTGTCTGCTCATGACTCCCAAGGGTGTCCAGAGAAAAAAGCTTTATCCGTCAATCAACACAAGGCAAATTCACACAAGGCTGTTGAAATATATGTCTTTGCATATCCCTTTCTTTTAATACACACCACCACATGCATTTTTTCAGAGGGGTGGCGCAGGGTCAGCCATAGCACAGCACCCCTGGAGCAGTTTATGAGGCTCAATGTCTATACATTGTTTTTCATGGAAGTCCTGTATGATATACCTTTAACTATCATAATGTATTACCAGTTGTGACAGCTGGGATTGTTTTCAGCTTGTGAGTCTGTGTGTTTGTCATCATGGCAAAATGTGGTCCTGAAGACATATATGATATGAGGAACTACCACAGAAACCATCTGACAGGTGTTTATAGGTTTGTGGACAGATTTTGTCAGTATTATAGCTTCACAACTGTGCAAGATGCAGTTACAAAACCATACAGGTGTGAAGTTGAAATCACACTGAAGGCTAAGTTTGAAGATGGATATGATTTAAGCACTGGTGGTAGGGGTGAAGGAAGTAGGGAAGGGGCCATTTCCATCAACTTAATGCCCCTGGCCTACATTCGTTTTTAGTCGTGGATCGATGTCGAGGCTGGTGTGATCTCATCGTAAGGCGGTCTCTATTCTTTGACTGATGTACAATTCTAACATATCCTATGACAATATTAACTATACAATATGCAACCTTTAATGATGGTAGCAGGTAGCAGGACAGTAGGAAGACTGTCTCCACTCACTTAGCCGCACTCATTTGTCCCACTCATCTCCAATGTTAATCTCCAAAACCTTGCATGGATCTCTCAGCAAAGGATTTCCCAAAAAAAACAGCTCAACAAGCTGCTGCTATGTTCTCAATACACCGCACCCAATATGGTCACATTTATTTCAGGTATTAGTGTGATACACACTGTCAATCACGGCCACAAGAATGCAAATTTAAAAATGCGCACGCCACACAAAAGTCTATTCAGAAGTCCAATTAAGTCAGCTCAGAATTTTGTCAATATAAGATCACCCAAGCTTTCATGAACTAGCAGCCATGACTCTCAGCCTTTATTGGAGGCTCTTTGATGCTAAAGTATTTTGATTGGGAATTAGTTTTCCTCCCCCTGCAACAGTGTCGACCAGCTAAACAAGAGCCAGCTGTCTAAGCCTGTGATTGCATCTCATATCCCCACTGTCTGCCCTGAACACCAACACAGCAGTATGTTGCTGTTTAGCAAAAAAGAGCATTGCTGCATGCAATCACACAGAGAAGCCTCCGATCAAGCAGGCTTATTTTCTGAACATGCATAGGTGTGAGTAATATCGACAGTGGTTGTGCGCAAAAAACATATTGATGGAAGGGTGTGCAGAGAGGATGATTAACAGACACAAGCTGATGTCAGACTGGCTCACTCTATATCCACACAGACCATAACAGTGCATGTGAAAAAGGAGAAAAAAAACACTCAAACTTTCTCCCTGAGCGAGCCTACACATTCTCCAGATAGTTGGGTGGCTAATATGAAAGGCACTCGCGTGGCGGGGCAGCACGCTGATTCAGCTGCAGGTTATTGTCCCTTTTTTACAGTGAAAATATTATGATACATCTGCACATATTTAGCTCTTGGCCATGCATACACTCACGCAGACACAACGCCTGAAAGTACACACATTGAACACACACCTCACATATCTGAAAAGTCAAAGAGAGGGGTCTCGGAGTGCTGTCAGACGTGCTAAAATGTTGGTGGGCGCTCAAAGCAATAAAAACGCTATCTGCACGTCATCAGCTGCCTATCGCCCCCCGGGGGAGACCTATTGATCAATGTGGCGGCTAATCCGAAACGGACTAACCCTTGGTGATTTCCTTCCTCAAGTCAGTCTTTTCTCCCCGCAACCCCCATGCGGTGAAGGCTTTTGTTATTCTAAAAAAAAAAAAAAAAAAGGACAAATGTTTCTCACTAAATGTCCAACACCACTTTTAATGTCGCTGGCGGGTACACATGGTGGAAATAAGAAAGGGCCAGGGAATCTTTGAAGTGAACTGCATAGAGGTTTGGGTTTCTAGATACACGCATCCTTGAATTGTTAGACATATGAGGACAGCATGTTGACTTATATTGTCTCTTTAACCCCTAGATTTGACATGACAGCATGCCAGCACTGACCTTCACTCTTTCTTTTACCTCATTTTAACCTAAAATGAGCCACAGGACCTAAAAATAGCTTGACTGATGTGGTCTCGCCAAAGTCCACCATGATTGAATGCCTTCTGGTTTCTGGGGATTCTTGGACCTCGCGGAGGAATCTAAAATCTTGTATAAACCACAAAGACGCAGCCCTTTGGGAGCAGTGAGAGCTCAGTAAGCAGAGGAAAAACGTTTTGCAACATCCAAGCAGCATCATAATATAATGACACACTTCATTGCATCTACTGGAACTGTATATGGCGCGAGACCTCAGGATAACCCTCCATGACCCTCTGGGCCTTCGGACTGAGGCGCCATCAAAACAAGGCCTCACTAGTCGCCTCTCTCCTCTCTCTTCTCTTGTTATTTGTTCAGTATGTAGTACAAATTTCCTCCGTGTTGCAGGCATATAGGGATCAGTGTGGCGAACTGTGCCCAACCTCAGCTTACCTTATGGAGCTCGTTACAATGCCACAGAGTTCAGGCCTGACAGATCCAATAACCCCTCCACCGTCGTTCAGAGGAGAAATTGCTCCAAGCGATCTGTGCCGAAAAACGCCCCGCGCCTCACCCCGCGTTTAAAGTTATGATCCTTATCATAATTAATTCAATAAAGCGGTAATGTGCTGCAAACCCGGCACCCCCCTGCCTTGTCCAGTGTGCAGGGGGATATAGGCTTTCAGGTCCGGACTCTCTCACTGACTTCAGTGTCGAAGGTAATAGGGAGCAGACAGGAGTTAGACAGTGATATGTCTGCACCGGTGCGAGTAAAGAGGCCTAATCAAATTTGTTTTAGACTTTAAAAAGATACTTTCAGGGGTTTGTGTTAATAACCTAATAATAATAAGAAATGGAAAGCCGATCCAAGGTCAACAGTGGAAGGAGGCCATTTTTAATTTGGAAAACTGGAGCGGGCTCCAAATAATTGGCTACCATCCTGTGGATGCACACACTGGCTTCCACAGTTGCCACAACATCACAGGGCTGATGGGATATTAAGTAAATTACTGAAACAACTGTTAAGGAGATCCACAAAACAATTTGAATAGAAATACAAAAACAAAATCTAGAATTATTCAGAATAGTCAGAACTTTTGTTTTGTTTTAATTTTTTTAATTTTTAAATATTTATTTTGTTTTCATTTTATTTTTTTTATAAAAGGTGATCTTGCCCCTAACAAACCTACCCTGTCCATCAGACCTACTGAGTCCTGCTATGACTGTTTTAAACATCTACTAAAAACCTACCTTTATAGGCAAGCCTTCCTATAGCAACTCCATGTATGATGTTTTTATTTGTTTGTTTGGGTCTTGTCCGTCCCGCATTGTACTGTGTTTCATGTTGTAATTTTTTGGAACTATTATTTAATCCATTGTGTTTGTGAATCACTTACTGCGTGTTTTTAAAAGAGTCATATAAATAAAGCTTTACATTCACAGATATAAAAAATGTGCTGTCAAGATAACACATTAATTTCAATAAATTAATCACAGAAAAAACAATGCTTTAAAAAAATGAACACTGATTAATCGCACTTCGTGGTGCCCTTTGACCTGGTTCCTCATTGAAGGCCACAGTGGCTTTGTAACATGAGTTTTTGTACCATCTGTGTTCTTCAAGCCAGATAAATCACCTCAACGCAAACCATCTAGCAGCAAACCCAGAGGTCCGAGCTAGCACAGCCTGTGATGCTAGTGCTTGCAGCCAGCCTTGTCAAGCCACACTCGACCAGACATTCAGACGCAAACTGAGTAAGTCTACCTGTGACCAACTAACTAACTCACTTGCAAAATGGATTTCAATGAGACTGCAGACCAGTTTCGGTGGTAGAGGACAGGGGGTTATCAGAGGCTTTACAGGTAGCATCCTCTGACACAGATTATAAGCCGCCATCAGGCAGCATAATTGTGTCCAAAATCCAGCCACCGTATGGCACAGGAAAGAGGAAAAAGAAGATGTAGTGGCGCGGGCGAATATATTTCCCTGACTGGGGATCACTGGACTTCAGTTAGCAATCTCAATTACCTCAGATTACTGCACATGTCACTGGCAGTGAGTGAAAACTTCATTCATTTGCATGCTAAAATACTTTTCAATTATTCACTGATTTAGTAATCTGTCAAAATGTAACTCTATTGAATTTTCTAAAATACTTTCAAAGCAACAATTGATGTATGCAATTAATTTAGATTAATTAATCACTGAGCATGTCATTGATTAGGTTACTTTTTTTAATCAAATGACAGGTTTTGGTTTAGGTGGTTTGTCAAAACTTCAATATAAACTGCATGTAACAATCTCAACCAACTGAAATGTATCTCATTCACTTGCCGTGCCGAAACACATTACCTGGAATAATATAAATATTATCAGTGAAAACAGAGAGCATGTCATCACAACATTTTAGAGTAATTGGGAACGTGACCTGGCTTTAGATGAAAAATAATAGCTGGTCTTGTGTATTGTTTTACTCAAGCCTTAATTATTTCAACAGACTCCTGGAGATGGAACACTGATTAGATGAGAGTTGTTACACACTGCAAGTGTGTGAGTGTGTATTGGTCGGTTGAGTAGAGTATATGCTTTTACCTGCATAAGTACTTGTGCAGGAGATGCTCTTGAGCAAGGTATTTAATTATTATATATAATATAATGTATTTGCAAAAATAAAGGTGCTTAGTGGAGGTTTTACTACTAGAGGCGCTACAGAGCAATGTTTTTACTAGTAGGCTCTGATCATAAAAACATTCCTGTCACTGGTTTAATTTTTTAAAAATTCTTTACCACAGATGGATGACAGAAGACAAAGACAAAAGTATTTACAGAACAACACTACAGACAAGAAGACATTTAATCATGAAAAAATAAACAGTGGTTGACATTGGCTTCATGACAGTTTTCTGATTGCTATTGGTGGTGGCAATGTAGCTAGAAACTTTGCAATGTAGTGTGACCGTCTATGTATGAACAACGCACTGCAACATCTGCCTGTGTTCTTGGATCTTTGGAAAAATGCTGCTCTCAGACTAGGAACTAGGAGCTAAGTTAGACCTTGGTTCTTCGAGTCAAAATACTGGACCAATGCGATTTCAGCCTTTTGCATTGTACCTTGACGCAGAAGGAGTTGGATTAACGATTGAGAAAAGATTGTGGTTGACTTAAGTCACGTAAGGGGTTGGCAGTTAGGTTTAAACAACAAAAATACTTGATAAGATAACGGATATCACCAAAAAAAAAAAAAAAAAAAACAACTTTAAGGGGCAGAAACACAGCCACAAAGGCATGGGTGTGTTGCTAAAAAAAATGGTAGAGGCACAGACACTGCAAACTATGTTTTTGTTTGTTGGTCTTGAACACCGCTCTCCTGCGTCAGAGACATGCGTAGGACCCAACCACCCTGAGCAGACTTTCACACTTTCAAAACTATGCCTGTTCCTCTGAAACCTAAAAATAATGCTGATGGGTTCACATTGGGGTTGGTGGAAAGCCCTGAGCTTCAGACACAGAGGCTAAACAGTGCCCACAATGAAACTCCCTCATCAGCGAACTTCAGCACTTTGGAAGTGAAACCAGGCTGAAAGGGCAGCTTCAATGTGTAACCTTATTTGTATTTATGCAAATAAGCTTAAAAAAGCATATCAGCCTGGTTTTATTCAACATTTTAAAGGGGTTCTAAGTTGTCATTGCAATATGTGCCAATACAAATTGCCATCGGGGGCAATTTTGGGGGGCTCAAAAACTTGCCTGGTTTGCCTCTCCTGTGGAGAAAGGCAATTTTTCAAAAGAGCAGACATGCTCAGCATTTGTACTTCATTCATAACAAATATGAGTAAAACAAAGATAAGAAAAAAAAGGTGTAGAAACAACAGTAAAGCTGGACCACCTTAGAAAACAGGAAATCTGGAACACTTAGCCGTGCTAAGCAGAGGGATTCAGTGCCTTCAGGCAATGAGTGTTTAGTCGTATCTCCTGTTACATTTTCAGAGGAAAAAGAGGTGTAAGTGGATGTTACTGAAATCGAGAACAAAACTTGGCACGTACACATTTACCTATAATTTTAATATTATGAAATCCTTCCTTATATGCTATGGTAATATTGGTTTCCTGGAAATCCACACTCTGAAGTGTTTGTGGGATGATTGTGTCCATGCAAACTGCAGATAGCTACATGGAAATGATCAAATATTGGTCACAAGTTCAAGATTTTAGGAGGTATGAAGACGGGTTTCAGTGGGTGGCAGTGGGAGGGGGGGTCAACAGCTCCTCAGTCAGCTCAAGATATTTGACCAAGGTTTGCACCCATCCACCACTCCACACTCCCTCCTCCTCCTCCCCTCCGCTTTCCTTGTCCCCCCTCAGATTGATTAAATTGGATCAAGATGACACCAATAATTGGCTCAAGCTGGGGCCGGTGCGCAGACCCAACGATCCATATCTAACTCCTTTTGTTGCGATGGTGTCCCTTTTCCCGCGCCGCGCTCCATTTGGAACGGTTTACCTTGGCTCTGTCACAAGCGTTTTAGCCCCAATCCCCTGCTGAACACAACAGCCCGCTGACATCATGAGAGCGACGGAAAGGTTACATTTTTCGCAGATGTCTGGGAAATTATCAGCGCGTTGGCTTTTTATGGTCACCCGATTCATCCCTTTTGTTCATTATCCCCCGGGGGGACAGAGAAAGAGAGAGAGCGGATGAGGTGTTTTAGTGTGAAATGTTCCCGTTTGATATTAATATCCATGACCTTGGGAGGAAAAATAGATTGAGAACTCCAGGAGATGATTTATTTTGAGTGTCTAAGTGTGAAGAAACAGTGATAGGAATCTGTGCTTGATCAATCTATAGATACAAAGGGAAATAGTAAATTGGATGCCTTACAAAAAGTTTAATTTTGGCAAAGGTAAAAAGAACACATATCTTTTATCTGCATTCTTTCGAAATTCAAAAAATTCTAGTGCAATAGAGGATCAGAGAACACTGCTGCTAATCAGCACTCTGCTTCATTCCTTCTGCAAGGCGGATTTATTTTTTATGGAGATGACAAAGCAAAATGTTTGAAGCTCTAATGAATTGAAAGTAAATTGTTACAAAGTGCAGCAACATGAGCATAGAAAAGCTTAATCAGAAACAATATACACCTCATAGCTCGGGCTAGCGACCTGCCGTTGCCTGCTAAATAGGTCTGACATGTTTGTTATGCTTAGAAATTCCTGACTACTGGAATCTACTTTCACCCTTCAGGTTGCTGATTTTCCTGGCCACTGCATCACCCTGGCCCCGCTCCTTTTACATCCTTAAAAGGCACATAAACATCTCAAGAACTCTGTGAAATTGTTTGATATCTGGAGCCACAGATCTGCAACCATCTAGTGCTTTTGTAGAAATTAGTCATTACATAGCATGTAGGGCACTGGGTACAGTTATATCAGGTTATCGATGCATAATCAGAGGTCCGGTGACCATCCCCGGTTGATGCATTCAATTTATCTAATGCTTTAACTTGCTCTTACAGGCAGAGGTGATCCTGCCGCGTTGGAGCTGTAGACAAAAGCTTGACCTGTCACATCTGATTGAAGCAAAGCCTTGTGGATCCCATCGCTTCGTCACCAAGGTTACTAATCAGATTTCCATCCAGTACAGCCTGCATGTAGGATTTCCTGATCAAACGCTATGACTTGGCCCCACTGGCTAGCTCAGGCCCATTATCTAACATGTTTTCTATGTGCCGGGGTCAAGTTTAGTGTAAATCTCAGGGAGAAACACTATACCTGTCTTTTGGAGCAGGCTGGAGGTAAGAGCCATCGACAGGTTAAGAAGGAAAGGAATTGATCTCAGGAGGGTCAAAGTCAGGACTCAACTCACATCAGGGGACAAATCCAAAAACACTGAAAAATATCACAAGCTCTATCAAACAGGATGTTTCTGAAATACTCGAGGATTGCTACAATATTGCTAGAACTGCTTTAGATGTCGCTTACTTTGATTTACCTTCAACTATTTATTCCTCTAATCAAGTATTTGTATGTTTGTCTCTGTGATATGTACCCTAGTCCCTAAAAAAAAATATATAATTTATGTCATATTTTGTGTGTCAGACTTCAGCAAAAACACTTTTTTCAATGTATTATTCACTAAAAGACAATTTCAGAGGTGGCAGCCTGGGTTTAAACCAATCAAACAAGGCTGCAGTAATGCTTTGAGTCACTGTGGAGCCAATCAAATGGTCCCTTGTTTATTGACACAGAGCTGACCTTTGAACCTAGCCTGTGCCTGCCAAGAGGTACGGTATTAGTCATGGTAACTCTGTGTGTGTGTGCAAGTGAATATAAGGCACGGCTGTGTGTGTGAGGGACATATTTGGCTGCGGCTGAGCCTCCTTCAACAGCAGCCAAAGCCAATACCTGTCTTAATTCTCCACATCATGGGAATCAGCAGAGGTGTAAACACACAGAAATGAAATTATCAAAAGACTAAAACTCTGAGAAAGACATACACTATGTGTGTGCTTGAGACAGGTGAAAGTAATTGTTACTATCAACAGCATCAGAAAGCACAACATTTCACAAAACACAACAATATTTTGCAAAATATGACATTTCACAAAACAGCATTTCCCTAAACACTTCGCTGCAGTATTTTGTGAAATTCTGTTGTGTTTTCAAAAATGCTGTTGTGCTTTGACAACAACTTTGAGATATGTGCCAGATTATGTTTTGGGCAGGCAAAGGGACTTTGTAGGGTCTCCTATGGTTGCTAGGCGACCTTACGATGCTTTGGAGGACTTAGTAGTCTGGAGCAGAGCTAAGCTACCTGTTTCCCCCTGCTTTTAGTCTTTATGCTGTGCTAAGCTAACAGCGTTTTTTTAGCGTACAGACATGAGAGTTTATCAGTCTTCTCATCATTTATCTTCTTATCTAACTCTTGGCAAGAAACAAATGAGTGTACCCCCCCCCCATGTCTGCATCAGAAGACAGTGTATACCAGTTGAAAGGTACATAGGGGCTACAGTGCAAGCCTACTGATTTGTTTTCCACTGAAACAGCTGGATAACAGAGGTGAAGAGGTAAAGGTAGAGGTGAGGTACTGCTCCATTTCTGCCAGATGTTGCAGTACTGGGTGCAAACTGCAGCACAGAGTGGAAGTGAGCCACAGAAGGCTGCCAATTTGCCAATGACTGATGTGATGCTGCCTTAGAATACTTTTGTTGTTTTGAAATCTTGCTCCACATGGACTTAAAGGTTTGTATGGCGGACAATGCTGCTGAGCTGCGTGGTGTTGAGAGTGATGACATTACTAGCATCTGCCAAAGAAAGAGTGGCGTGGAAAGAGGAAATTGAAATGATGCTAAAGTGACTGAGATACCTCAGAGACATTGGAGAGCATGATAAAGTATGAGGAAAAAATGTGAGAGAGGGGCACAAAGTGTTAAGACAGAGTAAAAGACAGAGATGGAGAGTGTTGAGTGGTGAGCGTTAGGCTGATTCTATTTCACTTAATGTAACCATGGAGGGCTGGGAGCCCCAGTGCTGCGCGCTCTGGGCTCTTTAATGTAAATAGCCGTCGCTGCCCCAACTCTCAGGCACATGTGAACGCGCCATAGCCGTGTTATATGACTCTGTCTAACCAAACAGCACTCACAGACACAAAAATTCCTGCTCAGGCTCTTTTCCCATCACTCGAGTGAGACAGAGGGAGGGGGGACGAGGGGAGACGGACAGAGAGACAGAATGAGAGAGATCAGGGGCGGTGAGAGAGGAAACATTTCTTTGGCATGAGGCAAAATACAATTACCAGAGAGACATACTTCTCTAAGACAGAAAAAAAGCAATTTATGGATGGAGAAAAGGAAGCAGAGATCTCCTGGAGTGAAAAGTTCATGATCTCTTCAGAAATGTCCTCTGCGCGGAGTTCAGTGGTCTCTCGGGGACCTGAAGTGCCATGACCTGATTGGCTGTCAGCCTGAGATTGAGGCGCCTGATTGGCTGTGGCACATTCCACATTCTAACCCACTCCAACTTACATTCCCATTGATGTCGCCCTATCAAATTATACATGGCTGCTAAAGACAGACGAGATGTGCTAAATTTGTCCGAACACTCAAGCTTGGAAGCTGTTTTGCTACAAAAATGTCAAAAAAAAGTACCTTGGTTGAATATAACTTGGCAGCACCTGCTCAAAATTAGTCATTTTCATAACCTTTTCTCATTCCCTTCCTGACCTTGTTATGTCACTGATAAGATCCCATTATATCGACCGCAGTCAAAAGTTCAAGTTCACGGTTTGGGTCTATTTCCACGTGCACTGGTTCAGCTCTTACTACCGTCAGTCATCGACCTTGCCACATGTGTCAAACCGTGACGTTCGCCTCTGGCAGCCCTCGCCCCATTGCCACATGGGTTAGAACAATACACCACATCCTTCCATTGTGCCCGCCGTGCCCGCCTTGGCAACCGTCGGCCCCTGTGTCGTGCCTCCAGAGCCCCAGTGATGTGGGCACATGTGTGGGTGCCCATCCTGTCCCCAGGCGTGATGCGTGTGCATGCTCACGCGTGTCTGTGCTGCTGGGCCAACGGTGAAGGGAAGCGGACGTTCACACATGCATGCATAAGCGGGAATCCATTAAGCCCCATGTAAAACAAACTCAACATGTGCTGCTTCCTTTTCCTATAATGCAGAGCTTTTATCCACACTGACCTAGAGGCTAGCAGCTAGAGGGCCCGGAGCCTGTGCTCACAGTTGAAAGACGAGGGCAGAACATGGGGTGACTTCAGTGGGTGAGAGGTCAGAAACAATGCCAGTGCAAATTAAAACTGTTGTTGTACATTGCTTGATGTAGCTGACAGATAGGCGGTGATGTATTAGTCGTCATTTAACTGTCACAGCAAAACTGCTAAAGGTGGGTGGCAGGTGAGACAAAAAGTTCACTGCAATTTGAGGCACTTTAATATTATTATAGTTACTACATTTTTCTCATCAGACTTTTTTTATAAAGTTTATTAATTCAGATTCTTTCCCAACTACTATTTATGCTAGTTGCTTTTTTTTGTATATGGAGTTAAAAAAGTATACTTTATCATGGTGTAATTACTATCACTTCCATGCAGGGGACACCCCCTTCAATATTTAGAATGGATGCAAATAAAATTATAAAAGTTTTTACTTTGACATAATTAAAGACATTTGCAACATAAATTGATGCAGAAAAATAATATTGGTTTTCTTGGAAAAAAAAGAAGATGCAAAAAAGTCATCAGAATTGCAAAAATTACTCTGAAAATTTAATGGTGGAAAGCCCCCAACTCCTGTTTCATTTCCGCCTACAAGTCCTTCATTCATTATTATTATTACTACTAGTAGTAGTAGTATTGTAATCATCAGTATTATTATTAGTATGACTATTAGATTACTTATTTGCTCATTTTATTGTTTTTAGATTATAATTGACTGATGCTGTCAGTTAACATTGGCATGCATACAGTTAATCTTGATACTTTTTTTTTTCTTCTAAAAAGGTAGACTCTTTTACTTGTAATTGCCCTCAGTACTTAATGCCTACTATGAGCAAATCCATAGATGTATATTTATATTGGGGGGTGGGGGGTGGCATAGGGGACATGTTCCTGTTAATATTTAGAACATGTGCTTTTAGTTTTACATAATTAAAGACATTTATACGTTTAATGCAGAAAAGGCACAAATTAGTGCCTTACACAAAAAACCCAGAATAGGGTAAATCAGGTGTCCATCCATCCATCCATTTTATACCGCTTATCCGGGGTCGGGTCACAGGGGCAGCAGCCTAAGCAGGGCTGACTTCCCTCTCCCCGGCCACTTCGTCCAGCTCTTCCCGGGGGATCCCGAGGCGTTCCCAGGCCAGCTGAGAGACATAGTCTCTCCAGCGTGTCCTGGGTCTTCCCCGGGGTCTCCTACCGGTGGGACGTGCCCTGAAATCAGGTGTTAGATGTTCAAAATGTTCAGAATTGTATTCATAGTTTTTAGATTATAATAATTTCATGATATTGTCAGGTAACATTGGTATTTATGGAGCTTGTCTTGATACAAACATATCCAAAAGTATACTTTATCTTCTTGTAGTTGTTGTCACTACTTATTCACAAAATTATTTTTTTCCTCTGATCTTAATTAAATGAAAATGAATGATTCATTTCAAATAAAATTAATTGTAGATTAATCACAGCCTAAGTTTTATAGCCTACCCCTATTTCTACCAGTTATTTTTATAAAATTTACTAATACATTTACTGTTAATGTTGGCATGTATGAAGCAAGTCTCAGTGCAAAATCACTTTTGCAAAAAGTCAGCTTCATCCTGGTTTGATTATACTCACTACTTTGTACTTGCCGCAGTAAACGAATGACAAGAACATTGTTTTTTTTCTCTATGCAAAAGTATCCCTGCTGATCACAACAACTCTGGGTGAAAATCTCTCTTGCTGGCGTCCTTTCTGCAGCGGCAGCCAGGTTAGCGAGGCGCCACAAATCCTGTCCTCTCTTGTTTATCAAACTCTAACATCAGTAGTAAGCCTGCTGCTCATGTAAAATTCCAGCTGATCATACAGTACCAAACCCTGAGACTTGTGTTAAAGACCTGGCAGAGCACCAACAGGAACTGTTGGGAAGACCAGGATGGATAGAGGCCAACCCAAGAGGTACATTAACAAATGAGCTCATGTATGAAGGAAAATGATGAGAATGAAGAGAGCAACATGTTGAAGGAAGAGAGTGTGAATGAGGAAGCAATGTCCTCCATGGGTCAAGGGTAATGTCAAGGGTTGAGCGAGGAAAAACACATTTCTTTGACCGACTAATGCTTAATGCTCGGCTTGTCATAACTTCGTGTGAACAATGGGGTATTTGGGGCTTTGGTTGCAATCTGAGATAACAGAAACCTTTCATATTACATCATGACAAGAGGATGAAGAGGTTTAGTCAAACACCCTCCTTCACTTTATAAGGAACGGAAACAAATGGAGCCCAATAGAAACAAAATTATCTCTACCGCACACTTCCACCAACAGATTTTGGAAAATTGGGAAAACACTGTTTTACTCAAACCACTTATACTAACATCCACATCACAACAAAGAAGCAATGCACAAAAACTCAACTGAATATTATTCATAACAGTCCCTAACTGGAGACTGCGCCACAGCAGTGCGCTAGCCGAGCACAAATTTCCAAAACAGATACGGATCTTATCTATTCCACATTTTGGATTTGGAAATTTTGAATGCCCCCAAAAATTTTTGTCAGTTCATATAAACGCCTCTGAAAAATGTCCAATTAATCTCATATGGAATTCATGTTACAGTATTAACCACATTTACAAGGCATTTAGAGTATTGTTCTTTCAACAATGCACACGCACGCACACATACACACACATACATGCACACACACATATACAAAGTGTGGTACTAGTGCTGTCTCGGTGGTAATTTGAGACCGGAGGGGACTTTTTGGAGGAAAGCAGCTCAAAGCTAAGTGAGAGCAGCTGATGTTGCATCATACTTCAAACATTCTTCAAATTAACAATATGTCAAAGGCTATGGAGTGCTCTCCGGCACACACGCACACACACGCACACACATGCACACACATGCACACACATGCACACACATGCACACACATGCACACACATGCACACACGCTTAGATCTGCTTTGTGATAAGGAATAACCTCAGCACCTCTGCAGATAAGTCCACTCTGTGTGTCAGGCTGATATGAATGCTCTCCCACAACCTTTCAAAAAATGCACCGTGGGACATAAGAGCATAACGCCTTTTCAATATCACTCCTAATCCAGCGACTCTATTATCATAAGGTTATGTTCTGAGGCGGCAGGGGGTGGGATTCTCACTAGTGGCGGACGTTGCAGATGTTTCAGAAACAGTCCGAGGCCAGCTGTTGGAATGTTTTCCCACCACATGAAGAGGTGAGGGCAGCAACACTATTGGCTGCCCCCAGTGGGTCACGTGACCCAGGTCATGTGACTGAGGAGAACCTGACCGGTGGGTTTGGCAGCTGACCGTCGCCGCTGCGGTCATCTCAACCGGGCCGACCCACGCCACTGATCTGAGGCCAGAGGGAGAGAGGAGGCGACTGTCAGCCACATCAAACGCCCGGAGCCTCCCACTCACGAGGGGATACACAGTCTTGCAGGGCCGGAGATAAAGTGCGGTGGATACACTGAGGTCACTCACACAGATGGACACACACACACACCCACGTGCATGCTTCAGTGCATGCACACTGCACAGTGTGGTTCAACAATTTACCCTGATACTCCTATTTCAAAGTTTACAGACCTGCAGTATCATTTTGTAGCATTGCAACATTTTCTCCATGCCTCTATTATTTTCTCTCAAGAGTTTACCTGTGGCAGAGCAAACAGATGCTAACTGGGTAATCATCAAAGGAGCAAGGTCAACTGCAGATGATTTGTTGGAAACCAGCTAGGCTCTAAGTGATTGGTGCCGACAGACACGTCTAAACATCTCTAATGTTGGCTGCTAATTAAGATTAAACCCCTCTACATGGCACTGACAAGCAATATAATATAAGGGTGTAGTGTGTCCGGGTGTGTACGTGAGAATGTGTGTGTGTGTGTGAGAGAGAGAGAGAGACTGAGAGAGAGAGTGCACGAGTGATGTAAGATGTGTACACTAAGTGAAATAGTGTGAAATATCTTGTGACATTACACTTTAACATCGAGACACGGCCACGGTAAATCTGAAACATTTAGTATTTTGTAAAAACACACTCCTCCTTACACCATTTTCAGTCTAAACCTTCCTGATGACGCTTGTTTCAGATGTCTCTCTGCATTCTAAAGATATCAGAGCAACATTTACACTCATTTAAACACTAAATCTTCTTTAAGATCTTGGCTTTAGATGTTTTTAAACCCAAAAATAATAAAAGTTTGCTTTATGCCAACATGGGGATCAGGACTCCTTTTCCAAGGTTAAATTTCAAACTCATTTTATTTACTTACTACTGAAAATTATTCTCTTTTTTCAAAGAAAACAGTTAAACTGATCATATCGTGACTTTAAGCAACCAGTGATGAAGCGGTGGAGAGCAGATTTAATTCATTGTAAGAGGTCATAAGAAATAAAAGTCGGAGACCACCACCAAAACCTCTAAGCCTAATAAAAAACTCTTTTTAACGATCTTGGCTTTAATTTTTTTGTAATCCAACAAAGACAGAAAGTTGGTCCATGCCTAAATGGTGGTAAGGAATCCCACAAGAGGTCACAATATAAATCTTGTGGGGGTAAAGCAAAAACAAAAAATAATAACATATTTCTGCCACGTTTCTCTAATCTTTATTTTTTGGGGGGGCAAAATTGCAAGCTATTTTTATTAAACTCTAAGTAGTTCAGATTAACGTATCCATAGTATCCATCCATCCATATGTCTTATGCAACCATTGATGAAGCAGTAGAGAGCAGATTCACTTTGTTGCAAGGGGTCTTAAAAGATAAAAGTTGGGGACCACAAAACCTTTACAACAGCATAATCAGACTGGATAAAACTCCTGCTGGATCTCTGAATTAATCTATCTGTCTTTGGAAGAATAACACAAACATTTAAAGGTATACTATTTAGGGTGGTAAGTTACTGATTGTAAACACGCTCGCCAGCGAAAGTGAAAGCAAAAGCCAACCCCAGATTCACTCTTGTTTGGTTTTTGTTTGGACTTTATACTAGATGCTTGCTGCTTACAGTCTGGTACCTGGTCACTACCTTTTTAGTTAGCCCCGACTTCACCTGAGCATTGTGGGTACAAGCACAGCTCAGAAAACCAGCAGAAAAAACAAAAATACAGGCAGAGGGCAGAGTCTGCAGAAAAACACACCGCCACACACGTCTAGTGGGATATAAATGATGGTTGAGAACTGAATGAGTCTATATCTTTGGCCAATAATACAAGTCCTGGCAAAGTCTTTGATCAAACAGCAAACCAGCGTTAAAGGAAATCAGTGAGGATGGCTCTGGTGTCACCCATCGTGCTCTGACCTAACGCCCTCTAGTGGTCTGTCCTATATATATAAGATAATGACTCCAGTTAAGTGTGAATGCAGAGAGATGTTATAAGAAAAATCAGATCACATTAGAGAGATACAGAAATCAGATAATTAACATAAGAGTTAAGTAAATTGTGTTAAGGTAAATGGAAATGAGAGAGGAATGACAGTGTGTGTGTGACCAGTACGTGATGGCTGCAGCGTATGTGTGTGCATGTATGTCTCTGTGTACATGTGTGCTTTATTTACATGTAGACAATGTGTAGCTTCGCCATCCGTTCTAATCACTAATCAAGAGCAAATTTGTCATTAGGAAATCAGCAACATTTTTTCCTGTTAAAAGACATTTGAATTTGTGATTTAATTTTTCTCAGTTAATTTTATTCTAAAAATTAAAATTGAAAAAAACTAGGGGGTTGTATTAGAATATTTATATCTGTCTTAAATCAATATTGTTCTAATGTTATCCATGAGTTTCCCTCTGCTGCTGCAACTCCCTCAGCGTCTAAGGTCATATTGTCTTGCATATTATCTGCATGTTCCTTAAGCAAAACTATTTGAGCAAGATGTCTGTGCATAGCTGCACTGCAACAACTGCAGAAACATGTAATACTCTCCCCAGATAACAACAACAACAACAACAACAGCTGTTAGCATCTCGCGTGTAACTCCATTTCCCCCACAGCATCAGCGCCGCAGACCCCTCCCCATCTTGTGCGCCACTGTGCCGTGACAGACATGACAGTTATTAATCACCTTTTCTTCCGCCTATTACCAACCGGACCCTAGATGTAAAGGGCTGCTGGTCGGGAGCTGGGGGTCTGCGGCTAAAATTAGAGGCCGGCTCAATCAACAGCCTGATTTAGTGGTAGCAAGTGTGTGTGTGTGTGTGTGTGTGTGTGTGTGTGTGTGTGTCGTCTGAGTGGAGTGCCGGGGCAGATCAGAAGACTGATCCCGCTGGATTTCCTGCTCCTACAGGACACTGATTCCGTTTACCGTCACTGAGGAAAAACATTCTGCTTTTCCTTCTGCAGTTTTTTCTTTTTTGTTATTGCTAAGAATTAAATAATATAAAAAAAAAACAACCCCACGTCATCTAACACCCATTCCCCATAACCTCAGCCGCCCCCTCAAATGCGAAAAACAGCCCAACCACCACCCAGTCAAGCGAAGGTGACCTCTGACCTTTTAAAAAGCTGGGTATTAGCTACCTTATCAGTGCCACGCTCCCCCTGTCACCCCATCTCTTACCCACCCCAATCTTGAATTATAAAAATAACAAAGCGAGAGTGAAGGGGTTGTGGGGGTGTGAAGGAGTGTGTGCTGCTTCTCGCATTGCATGTAAACCCCGTAAACTCGGCCAGGCGGGGGTTTAGTTGGAAACAAATGCAGCGCTGAGGTCTGATGGAGGTGTGTGTGGGTCGGTGTTGGTTTGCCTTTCAGCTCAAGCTAGCAGGGGGTTATGGGTGAGGCTGAAGTCAGGTTAGTGTGTGCATATTTATGTGTTTATGTGTGTAACAGTGCATTTGCGTGTGAAGAATTTCCTACAGTTTAAAACAACTTGGGTTTTATTTTTGTAGCTTTTGCCCTCATTTCTGTTGCCTCTGGTAACAGTGTAATCAGTGAAGTGATTACAGAGATCTGAAAATGTGGCAATTGTTGTAGTAATGTCTCATTGCACAAAACGATACATGGATAGGTGCTCTTTGTGAAATTTGAAATTCCTCCTCCAAATACGTTTTTCGAAGCTGGGAGTTTATTTAAAACCTGTACAACAGTTTTGTGTTTCTTGCACTGTCTAACACTGCTGCACGTACACTAACCCGTACAAGGACAACATGGCTGATAGCCTCTCAAGCTGCCTGGCCATGATAAAGCTGATATATGTTACTGAAGGCCACATATTCTAAAAAAAATTGGGGATGCTTTATGCACATGGACACCAACTGTTTCTGATAAAGAAATGTCGCCTATTCAGGACAAAATGATGAACTGGTGACTTATACATGATGTCTTTTTCCCTCATATTTTATCTTTTTGTTTCGATATCTATCTCTTTTGTTTCTATTTTTTAAAGAAAAATATGGAATAAATATATAAGGTGTGTCTTTATCTTTACTTTTACTTGTCCAATCAAGGCCAATCATAAAAAATAAAAAAAAATGGCAATTGGTAGACTTTAACATGTGTGTGTGTGTGTATGTGTGTGTGTGTGTGTGTGTGTGTGTGTGTGTGTGTGTGTGTGTGTGTGTGTGTGTGCATGTGTGTGCGTGCATGCATTTCTATGAAGTCTTTTCTAGAAGGCATGAATCAGTGAATATAAACATATGGATGGAGGCCAGTGAAGGTCACTAGGTGCAGGTGAACTCTGCTTCATACCTCCTGCCTTCCCTGACTTTGACCCTCCTCACAGCCCCCCTCTGCTGCACACACCACATCCACACACACGTAAATACACAAAAACACCATGTCTACACTATCCCTGGCTCTGCTTTTATTCTCTCTTTCTCTGTCACAAATGGCAGTAAAGTCAAAGTCTGAAATCTTTCAAATCTCCTGTTTTGGTTTTTTTTTTTTTAAACAAGAGAAACATTTGGTCAACTGGTTAAAATTATCCCATTTGAGACGTCCTGCTGACATGGCGGTTAAGACACATACCACATGACCGCACCGTCCCCGGTTTGGTTTCAGCATGGGACCTTTTGGGCATGTCATGCCCATCTTTTTCTCTTCACTCATTTTCTGTCTGTGTCTTTACTATCACTTTCAAACAGTTGGAAATGCCAAAAATCCATCTTATTCCAGTGCATTTTTAATTCATACTGTCACATAATTTACTAACTTATTTACTTCATTTCAGGAAGGATCACTTTACAGAATTTATTGTTGTTAAAAGAAGTTCAGCAGTTTAAAATAAAATATTTTTGTATGGCAAATTTTTGTTAGTTCTTCATGTAAACTACAATTTGATGATTAATAAGTGCACAATAATGAGATTTTCAGTAAAACAAAAAAACGTAAATGAGGGAAGCGATAGATAATGGAAAATCGTTTTTGGTTTGGGTGACAAGTGTGACTTGTTTTGCAAAATAAAATGAATACATTCATTTTTTTAAAAAGCTATGATTGTTGTAAACACACACACTCTCTCTTTTCATCTGAACGTCTCAGTCTCTGAATTATTAAATCAGTTTCACAGGGAGGTGGCGGAGGCTGTTGGAGGTAATGTCACTGTGCCCTCTGCCCCCTTCCCTCCCTCTCTCCTCTCCTCCGCTCTTTCTCCCCCTCACTTCTACTATCACTGGGTCTCCTCTGGCCCTCTATGCGCCCTCCCTCCCATCCTCATTCCTCTTCAAAGAGCGGCTGGAAGAGGAGGAGGAGGAGAAATAAGACTGGCCTTGAGATCTTTCTCTCAAGCCACAACATCTCTCTCTCTCTCTCTCTCTCAAACACACACTACAACAATCTTCAAATTATTTCATGAGCTGCATTAGACACCATAAAGGTCACTTGTCAGTTTCTACAGTAAGGTTCATTTTATTTGAGTTCACATTAAACACAAAACTGACAGACAGATTAACATGGAGCTTGAACTCTCTGTGACCTCATTGACCCCCATAATGTCCCAATGAGGGAAAATGAAAATGTCATTTTCTGTGAATGACTTTTTGGCATACAAATAATTCTATGTCTGTTTATGCATAGACTATATAGAACCTTTTTTTTTTTTAAATGTGATGTAATAACTCATTATGGTAATTTATTTTGTCACTTTCATCAAATGTGTTGCCCCGGTCTATGGCAAATGAGGGTTATCAGTACTTTTTTTTCCAAGTATTTAGTTTCAACAAGATCATAAGAAGATGCCAGTGATTATTACGATTTTACACTCCAATCTAGATCAAGAAAAATAATATTATACACAAAGAATATTATGGAAACACTTTCTAGCTCTGAAATGAACTCCGTCTGCAAACCACTCAACAGAGACACACATATTTTCCCATCCCTTCATAAATCTCTCATATCAGAGATGGAAACAATGTGCCAAATTCCCAATGACAAGTTTAGGATGAAGTTATTTGTTCCATCATCTCCTCAGTGCACACACACACACACACACACACACACATACACACACACACCTTTCCATTTCACCCTGCTCTGAACCCATTCTCCGTCCACCATGCCGAAAACTTAATAAACATATGCAGCGAGTCATTCCCAGAGTGCCCCACTACTAACACCACCACTGCTGCCATTCACCCGCCCACCACCCTTTACACCCCCTGCATCCCCTTTCCATGATCTCCTCCACACCCCCCCACCCACATCCAGCCCTTCTTCTACACTCAAATTTCACCTCTCAGCTTCCTGCTGCTCCCAGTCACACTGACACACACTCTTACACTCAACCTATTGACTGTCGTAGAGGCAGTGGTGGAAGACGAATTCTTTATTTAAGTAAAAGATGCAATACTTCTTTTATTTCAGAATACTTAATGACTAGTCAAATTTAAGCTACTTTTGTTAACAAACACAAGAAATAACTGCAAAATGTTTAGAGTACAGTATCAAGATTAAAAATATAATATGAAATATACTATACTCCATAGAGCATACTATACTAAATATTTGGTTATATGCAGAATGGACTTAATGATTGGATTACTAATGTTATCGTTGATACTTTAACATATAAGTTGCATTTTTAATATTGCAGCTGGTTAGGCTAGAGCTATTTTCATGACCTCTTAGAGTGATGGGCATTTTTCCAATATAACAATGCATCATATTTTATAAGATGATGTGTTATGTATGAAGATTTTTAATCAGTAAAATCACTAACAGTACAATATAACTTCTAAAATGTAGTAGAACAGAAGCAAATGACTGAAAGTAGGCCGAAGCCAAACACAGGTATCTAACATTTTACTTTAGCAGTCCTACAGTAGGCCCAGTTGAAGAAATTAACTTATTTAGTTTATTTCCCTGTTTTCAGTTATAGCAGGCTACACACTGATATGAAGTTACAAAAAAAATTAAAATGTTATGTTTTTTGTAAGAAAGTCAAAATAAATGTTGCAGTGCAAACTACCATCATTTAAGAGTCAAATCACTGAAGCATGTTTTCCTTCCTTCTCCATTCAGCCCTGCTTCTAAGATACTGATAAACACATGAAAGTGCAATGAAAGACTGGCTTTGGTAATATGTCTCCTACTTGCAAAATTCATTTAAAAAAAATACAAATTTTCTATCTGAATATGACATTTAGGCAAATGACTCCTTAGTTTACAGAGAGAGGAAAGTAGGGACCTCCTACTGTATTAAATAGAGTTGTACTTGAGATAATCTCTGAATATTTTTTGGTCTTTTCCAATGGCCTAAGTTAGTAACGACGGGTCCTTGGGCTTGTTAGTTAGAAAGTACACACGCACACACACATAGAAATGCACACACAATTACGGAATATAGAGTACCAACCATGTGTTGGATTTTACTGTGGGAATATGCTAAATCAGTTGCTGGATTTGCAGAATATATAGGTAAACAAAAAAGTGATCAGAAACATGGATAGCGCTGTGACAGCCAAAGTTTACAAACATGACAACAATTCAATGACAGCAGAGAAAAGAATCACTATCTGCTGAAATGACCGTGGACTTTTTTAAGCATTTTTAGTACAACATCAGGCCAACTGCACTGCAGAAGAGAGCTACAATAGCTATCAACAAAACACACGATGTCCGAAAACAGCTACAGACATGCACAAAAATACACACATGACACAGATGCTGGCAGTGACCTGACTCCCAAATAATAACAACATTTAAGACATGGGCTCGGCGGCCCAACAGATACCCAAAATCCCCTTAAAAAGCCACTTGTACTCACCTATTTGAAAGCCTCTGTCTCTGACTGGTTAGACCTGCAACCGAAAACATGTAATTATAACAGTTAACTAATGCTAGGAACAGCTAGCATCTAATAGGCTATTAGCTAGCTTTCCATAATAATTCTCGGGCTAACTATCCACACGGTAGAGATACTAATTTATTAGCGGCCTCCAACTTAGCCTACATAATACCTACATCTGAAACAACCGCCAAACGTTACGATAATTTAGACCAACATTATCTAGCTTATTGCTAACGTTAGCTTACCTGCGACATGTCTGCTGACTCACACAGGGCAGCAGCGAGGAGCTTGTCCGTGAGCTGGCGACTGTTTGTAAAAAAATAAAATTAAAAAATCCAATTTAGGGAACTTTTCAGCCTTCTCCTCCTGTTCTTTTCTCTCATGTTTTTTTCTTGCGACGACTTCTGTGTTTGAACGGCCTGACTGCTCCCGGGGTTTGCCTCGGTGTTTCCGGTTATCAGTGTTGACAGATTGCGCGCTTCAACTAACCGGAAGCGTATCGTCCTGACAACGGACAAATACCCAGCATTCATCAGTGCGTCGTCATTTTAAATAAATACCAAAAAAAATAAGAAAATATTCTTTTGATTGAACAGTTTTTAATAGTTTGATAGTTATTATAGTAAATGTAGAATACGCCTATAATTTTTTTAGCTATAGTTTGGTTGGTATCGGCTTTATTTTTTTTCCAAGACACCATCATAGAGATGGTTTGCATTTTTTAAGAGTTTATATATTAGATTTAAAGCATGATGTTATAAAGATAACATGAGTTATTATATACTGCAGATATAGTAATGATTTTTATATTGAGTTTTTTGTCAATATGGCCTTAGATGTAATTGTACAGTTTATAGTAAATATATCTATGCTTTTGAGAGGTTCTATCATCTTGCTTTAGCATGCCAAAAGTTGGCCCAGTTGAGTAAATGGATCATATTTTGTTTCTTTCTCTGTTTCCAGTTAAAGTAGGATACACACTGATATGTAGTCACAAAAATTCTTCAGTTATGAAAATGTTGTGATTTTTTTTTGTTTTGTTTTGTTTTGTTTTTGTAAGGAAGTCATTACAAATGTTCTAGTGCAAACTACCATCATTTACCAGTCAAATCATTAAAGATATATATTTTTTCATATTATATTTGCTTTGCTTATTCAGTCCTGTTTTGAAGATGCTGAAAAACCCATGAAAGTGCAACGAAAAACTGGCCCTGAAATTATGTCTGCTACTTGCAAACTTTATCAAAAAAAAAAAAAATTCTACCTGAATAAAACATTAAGGCAAAGGACGTCTTAGCTTAAGAAGAGACGAAAGTAGAGACCCCCTACTGTATGAAATTAAGTTGCACTTAATATTATATTATATTTTTTGGTCTTCTCTCATTTGTCCTTTCCTGTAGCTGCTAAGTCAGCAGCAGCTGGAGCATGGCGAGGTGCATCAGCCTCATTAGCTCCTTTTCTTTCTTTCTTTTTAAAGTTGCAGCAGTGCTTCAGCATTAGTTAGCTCACAATATTGCACAAGGAGTCATGGGTAACAGTTATAATGACAGTATAAATAACGTTTTGTTCTGTAAATTAAAAGAGTTTTATGAATTTATCTTCACTAATAATGGGTTGGGTTCATGTCTATGTGTTTTTTAAAAAAAAACATTTTAATTTAAAACAAATGAAATTATCAAACTATAATTTGGCTTCCCCCGCAGTAACTCTGAGGACCCCCTAGGGGTCATGAACTCCCTGTTGAAGACTCAGGGTATAAAGTTAGTCTCTTTTTTGCAGTGTGTGTGTGTGTGTGTGTGTGTGTGTGTGTGTGCGCAACAGCAGCCCTGTCCATGTGGATCCACTGTGTGCCGTCTGTTTCAGGGTCAACTCAATCTCAGTTCAGGAGGTGAACGGAAATTCCAATTCAACAGCGAGCATTTCACATTTCATACCTGAGAGCTGAAGCTAAGTGCCACTTTAAGATCACTTAGAGTTACACTGAGGGTTCACGCTCCCCCTCCTGCAAAGATGGATAGATAGATAGATAGATAGATAGATAGATAGATAGATAGATAGATAGATAGATTTAACTTTTCTTTTTAAATCTGGCAGTCATTTAACCCTCCACAGGAGAGATTGTAATCCTCTCTCTCTCTCTGTCTTTGGCAGCGGGCTGGGGTCGCAGGATTACTTTCTGTCAGCAGTGTGACAGCTGTGTACATCTGGTTATGTAGGGGCCTCTTACAGCTCAATCCGCACATCGTTTTGCCAGTGTCTGGGCCTCCGGACTCGCTGCCACTGCTCACCTCATTACTGAATGAGCCACACCTCCATCTGTCCGCCTAATATCTAAATCCTACTGCAGATTAGTGGGGGAGTCGGGGCCCTGTGGAGGAGGAAGGGGGGAGGCTGGGGGGGAGAGGGGAAACAAGATCCTAGAGGAGAGTTTGTGCGTGGCACATGAGGTTTTATTAATGATCTCTGGGATTGTGTGGCGGCAGCGGCTGCTTTTTGGGTTTGTGGATAGAGGTGGCATGTTGGGGGCTTGTGACTACACAGAGTACCTGTGTATATGTGCCGAGGAAGGCAGAGAGTGATGGTGTCATGTGATCTCGTAATCCCTCCATGATGGTGTAAAATGTGAAAAATAGCTTTATTCTGAAGTTTCTATCCCTAACAAAAGTCTAGGTCAACTGCTTGAGAATCTTCTTCATGCATTTATTTTTTTTTGTCTTGAAAGAATAAGTCTATTTCCCGTATTGTGCTAAGCACACAATTTCCAATGAATTTAAATCTCTCTTGACTGGCATAGGGCACAATGAATGCTGTAAGAGATTTTTGGGCAAATGCACATGTTTTTTTGAGTGATGCTGTCTCAGATGTTGATGTTTTGAGCTATTTGTTGATGTATGCAGTGTGTGTTTGCCTGTAATGTGCACTTTAGTATCAGCTACATTTCTCATGTCTTGTCAGTGTTTACTGTGGTGCGCTTTTGTTGTTTTTATATGTAATGTAATCACAGCATCCTTGTAAAAGAGAGCTTGCTCTCAACGGCATCCCCTGTTTAAATAAAAGTTTAAAAAAGTCAACAAATTTCATTAGAAAACAATAACCATCAATGCAGTGACATGCACGTCTTCCCTGTAATCCATTGTTGTCCAAAAACTAAGCCTATTAAAAGCACATCAATGCGTCACACTGTGGCGCTGACGCTGACTGATGTGTTCCTTTAAATCCATTAACACACACACACACACACACACACACACACACACACACACACACACACACACACACACACACACACACACACACAGCAGGTTCTATGGACATACAGCGTCCTGCTGCTCTAAACACTC
This sequence comes from Plectropomus leopardus, assembly GCF_008729295.1. Taxonomy (NCBI): domain Eukaryota; kingdom Metazoa; phylum Chordata; class Actinopteri; order Perciformes; family Serranidae; genus Plectropomus; species Plectropomus leopardus. The sequence goes on along the minus strand of NC_056467.1, from coordinate 5,643,091 downwards.
ACTAGCACACCAAATACACCAAGTAGTCCCTAATTAGTGCATGTTTTAATCCTATTTGGGAAATGTTTGCTAAAAACTACAGTACTCAGTCGCTTTAGAAAATAATTTAACTTTTTTAAAGATATTTTAAAGCCCCTCTTTTTTTATATCCGCAATGGGAACAAATGAGGTTGGTAGGACTTGGTGATGATATTCTACAATTTCTCCTGCACAATTTCCCTCCAATTTCCCCCTGAGGATCAATGAAGTATTTCTAAATTTTAAATATATATATGTATATATATATATATGTATGTATATATATATATATATATGTAATGTATATATATCCTATATATATATATATATATATATATATACACACAATATATATATATATACACTATATATATATATATTTATGTATATACAGAATTATTACATATCAGAACAAGTAAGGCTGCAAAAAAAAAACATATATATTTTTACTTAGGGTTTGTTCCATCAGGATGAACACCACTGTGATCGTACAACTGTTGACAACACCATGTATCAATTTGTTAATTTCTGCATCACAAGTTATAAGAGTACATCTTAAAACAAGTTCTCAGTAGCTCATGCTAACAACTATTAATATAAGTGTGTAGATTTTTTTTAGAGGTAAATTTTAATTAATATTTGTTAAAATAAGGCTGTACAGAGAATTTCACTAATATTTGTCTGGTTGTCATGAAAGTGAGGGGCATTTTTTATGCTTAAAGTCTGAAGAAAAAAAGAATCAATCAGCTTTTTTTTTTTTATAAAACACACACTTTTCATGTCTTCGGTGGCATCCCTTTAAAATAGAAAAAATAAAAATAAAAATATATGAACATCTTGGTATTAATCTGAAAAAAATCTGCTATGGCAGCAGAATCTAATTCAGCCAAACTCTTGCTGTCAGGATTACTCATCCTCAGCTTTTCTCCACAACAACTTTTGCTGATGGACATTACTTTGTGTTTAGTCAGTGCTGAATGTGATGATGAAGCACTCTGATAACGCGTTACAGTTTTATGTGTCAGTGATTGACTCATTACTAAAGCATCAAGAGCACAATGCAGCCAAAAGCTACACAACCTGGTGAGCAGTATCTCCACTGTTCAGGCACTTTTGGGGATTAAAAGCACTGCAGCAAGAAGGTAATATTTTTATCTGCTTTATTGCAATACTGCCAGACTTTGAATCCATTTTTAAGCTGAACTAAAGCAGCAAACACTTGTTAAAACATAGCCCGCAAAATAATAATGTATCATTTGTGAATAGATACAAAATTGTGTGTGTGTGTGTGTGTGTGTGTGTGTGTGTGTGTGTGCATCATCTCTCTTGTCTTGTTATGTCTTCAGTATTTGAAAGCACATCTTTTTAACTTTTTAACAGCTTTAAATTCTTAATGGCTTTTCTTGCAAAAATGAAGAATTCATCAATTCATTCTTATAATTAGAAACAAAACCAAAAAAAAACAAAAATAAAACACACAAAACAAACAAAAAAAAAAAGAAAAAAAAGAAAAAAATAGAATAGTTTGACTGTACTTAAATTATGCCATAACAGAAAATTTTACTTATTTCTATGATCACTGATAAGTGTACTACATCATTGCGGTTACACTTTACACAATAATAAATCACTTTTATTTAAAATAAACGAGGAGGCAAATGACTTGATAAAACATGTATATTTTTGTGGGTGTTTCCTTTTATAAGTAGAGTGTTTGACTTCTTAGCATGTTTTTTATCGTCCAGACAGATTTTTAAGTTATCAGTCAATTCAAGAACACGCTGTAATGACAAGTTAGGAATGTGTGTAGGCTACACTGAGCTGAGCCACGGAGGAGGTAGACAAAAGAGCCTTTGACACTCTGATATGAACACTGAATATGCATGAATGAGCATTATCTCTAACTGTCCTTATTGAGAGAACAATAAATTGCTTCACTGGTGATATTGACACTGAGTTTTAATGATATTTGGTAGGACAGTGCCACCTGGTGATCAATTTAGTGACTGATTTAAAAAAAAAGATTTTGTTGATTATTTCATGGTAAAGTAATTTCCACATAGACAGGCTTCTCACCCAAAACAGAACAATATTTTATTATACTCATTTCCTTAGATGTCCAAGTATTAGGATGACCTTTTAATATATGTTATTGTTCAGTTACTATCTGTTGGGAAATCTAGGCCACTACTACATAAAAAAATGTATGCTTTCTTATATTGTTGAAGGTCCACTGCTTTAAAAAAAATAATTTAAAAAAAGCCACACATAAAAATGTAGCGACAGCAGCACCAAAAACCCAGAGTATTTTTCTTCTTGGCTTGCTTGTTTTGTCTATTAGCACATTGTTGATAAAGTGATTCATGATAGACTTTTGGAAACAAAAATCAACAAATAAAATATCTAGGCTATCGGTGGGTTCTGCATATAAAGTGTATATAAAGAAAAAATAATAATAAACAAATCTATGGTCTTGCCCATATGGTTCTGCCTAAGCATGAAAACAGTAAAACCAAGGAGCTGATTGTTGATTTTAGAAAGAAGGAGGCAAAGACACACACCCCGTCTACATCAGTGGGGCTGAGGCGGAGCAGGTGAAGAGCTACAGGTTCCTTGTAATTACTGTCACTGAGAAACTGAGAATCTTTAGAGCGCCAGATCAACGGATCAATGCCAAAATTTTTGTTCATTTGAAAAAAAGTTTCCAGTTTTCAAATATAAATAAGTGTACAAAAAGATTAATTTCAGTTTAAATATAATTTTGATTTACTTCTGATATTCTTTTGAAATTTTTTTTTTTCAATTATCACTTTTACGAATTTTCATAAATGAGGTCTTTCAGACTTTCTTTTCAGATTCAAATCAATTCAAACTTTTGTGTGTGTGTGTGTGTGTTTCAGATTTTTTTTTTCACTGAGTGACAGCATGACAAAGAAGGCTTGAGGCCCTTATGTTGCCTTCAGGAAAGGTGGTTACTTTGATAAATATGAGTCAGCACACTTTCTATACACTGTACTCTAGTCTTTAGTGGTCTTTGTTTACTGGTGTGTTTTAGTCAGTTATGTAGCAGTACAGCACTGCAGTCAGCAGCCTCTGAAAAAAGTCAATTTTCAGTCGCTCCTACAATAAACAAACGTTTATTTAAATTATAACATACATGTATTGAGATTCAGTGTGAACACATTAAGAAGCGCTTCAGTGCAGTGCTGTGCTGCGGCATAACTGACTAAAACACACCGGTTAATAAAGACAGCTAAAGACTAAAGTTTGAGTTACACGCTGACAGGACTGTAACATTCATTAACAGCAGTTAACAGCATAAAGCTAGTTAATGCTGACTTTATGCTTAGTTTACAGCTTTGACATACTCCCGACATAAAGAAGTCTTTCTGTACGTCCCCATGTTTCCAAAATTACCCAGCTTTATTATGGTAAAGATAATTTTCCAAATTTACCAGCTCGCCCTCGACGGCAGGTTGTCCAGGTGAGGAGGACGCCATCATAATCTGCGATTCTGCGGTACATTCACAGTCTTATGAGGAACTGGGAAATATCATAATCTGGCATGTTTTACTGCTCTTTATACATTGATAGTTGCCAAGAGTGGTCTAAAACAGCTTGTTAAACATAACTTTGCCCTGAGCATCACGTTATCCCAGCAAACCACGTGAATACAGTGTGTGTTGAGTCATATTTATCAAAGTAGCCACCTTTCCTGAAGGCAGCATAATTTGGGGAGGGCCCAAAACCTTCTTTGTCATGCTGTTGACGCCCCCCATGGCAAATCGGGGACAAAATGAAAAAAATAATAAATCTGAAACAAACAAAAAAATTAAATTGACAGTGGAAAAAAGAGATCTGAATCTGAAAACAAAATCTGCGACTGAAAAAAAATAAGACCTCAAATATGAAAATATGTAAAAGTGAAAGTTGAAAATAAATTATTTATTTGAAAGAATATCAGAATTAAATCAAAATTATATTTAAACTGAAATCAATATTTTTGTACATTTATTCCAAATTTGAAAATACTGTCATTTCTTTTTTTTTTTTTTTTTTTTACAATTCAAGATCAAAACTTGAACTTTCAGTGTTAAATTTGAAAAAATCAATCAAAGTTTTTTCAAATTAACAAACTTTTTGGCATTGATCTGGCTCCATATACCTTGGTCATCACACATCACCACCCAAGTTAAAAAAGCACAGAGAAGGCGCTACTTTCTATGGAAACGTAAGAACTCAACTCCTCCTTCAATGCCAAAAAGATGTAGCAGGATTTAGGATCAACTTCAATTTCATTTCCTCTTAAACCACGTTTATGAAAAATGCCAATAAATCTGCCTTGTACCGTAGCTTGTTCACTACGCCTACATATCCCATCACCCCTTGGCTGTCGAACTGTAAGGTCAAAGGTTACGTCGCCTCGGTGACGCAATAACAATCATGGCGGCGCTCGGTAAAGCACGGTTCTTATTTCGGACCTACTCGCGGGTGAAAAATGTCCAAAAGAGCCAACAAATATCGGTCAAATGCAGCGTCAGGACACTTTGTAGCGGAACACAAGATGCCGGTATGTGTTAATGCAGTGAATAACACTGTACCTGTATTATTTTGGTAGCTGTAACACTGACCTTGCAGCGTGTTTCGTTAGCCTCGGTGCTCTCACTGCGGGAGCCAAACTCTGTTGACAAATCGGCCAGTTTAAGATCGCTTTAGATATTTAAGAAAGATATAGACCATTTAGAAGAACGTTTAATGTATTTTACAAATAATCACAGTTTTTCTGTAAATTCGGCATGACGTTAGTTAATGAAGTGTCGGTAGTTTTATACTAAAATCTAATATTATTAGAGATGCGCTAGCTGTTAGCTGCTTACAACATTAGCATAACTTTACATTCAATAGCAACGTTTTTTTTTTAGCTAAATAAGATGGCAGTTACTGTTTTAATCACAAGAGGTGTTGCTTGGTTTTCGGTGTACATTGAGGAAAGGAGCTGCGTGAATTTGGCGAGGTCTCATGATAAACAAATAAACTAGCTGCAAGAGATGTGTTGATGCGGAAAGCCCCTAACTTTAAAGTTAAACATTGAATTGTTCGTAAGGATTTTGGTCTTTGTTATTGTACTACAGGTAACATCAAGCACTCATTAGATCTCTTGTCGAAAGCTTATTCGCTATTCCATTAGCTACATAGTACACTTTGAGTGCGTACATATATTTACTTATAATTTACGTGAAGAAATTTTTATATAACTAAAGTGCCCTCCATGACTTTTTCTCTAGCCCTCCCAGAAAATCCAAAGCCCCAGTTCACAGATCCAGCCGTGCAGGACATCCTCACCAGGATAACGGGCCTGGACCTGCAGAAAGTGTTCCGACCCCTTAAACAGAAGCTGGAGCCGCCCACATATAAACTCATGACTGATCAACAGCTGGAGCAGGTGCCTTTCAAATAAACCATAATCACACCCTCTCAATCATGCACGCAAATGTCACAGTAACACAGTTTTTGATCCAATCTTTTGTGTGTGTTTCCAGGCGATCGAGTTGGCCACAGAGCAGGCTAAGAAGCTGCTGCAGATGCCCCCCGTCCTGCCAGAGAGGAAGCCCATTATCGATGTTCTGTCTGATGACAAATTCCTGGATGGCATGGACACAGCCAAATACGTCTTCACAGACATCACCTACACTGTGCCGCACAGGGTAGGTACATGACAGTTTATTTTGTGTGCATGTGTGTAACTTTTGGTTGGATTGGTGATTTCTTGATGCATACCAAAGCACAATTCATAAGTCTGGTTATTTTAGAGTAAACACCCTAAAATAATGTAACCCTTGCTGATCTTTTGGCATTGATATCACACAGATTTACATGCTAACAGGTCAGTAGCGAGTTGTTCCTTTCTAACTTTAATATAGTAAATATCCATAACATAAGATAAGAACCCAATTTTGTACTTAGTTAATGGACTTTAGATTAAGACATTGCTCAAATCTATCCTGATGTATACAAATTACTAAATTGTATACTCCATGTTTTTTTTCTCCAGGAGAGGTTTATTGTTGTTCGGGAGCCCAGTGGGACCCTGAGGAAAGCGACATGGGAGGAGAGAGACAGGCTCATTCAGACGTACTTCCCCAGGGTGGGACGCAAAATCATAGCACCTCTCATTTTTAAGGAGGAGAACCTCAAGGTAGGATATTCTAAATCTGAGGATTTAAGGAGATCATAAGAGGATACAGATTATTTTTAGCCATGTCTGCTGCCTCCTCCAATTATGCTTCGCTGATCAGAGATGAATGTCTTTCCAGTGATGACAAACTTTATGTCTTTGTCTATGAAGAGCTAGAACCCAGCAGACGTGGGGAGTTGATTCCAATATTTTTGGGGTAAAAAACATAATTATTTCTAAACGACTAAATAGGGTTATCCTATCTCCCCCAGTAGACAGAACCCCCCCCCCAAAACCTAGTTATTACTATAATACTAATGCGCATGTAAACACACAATCAGTAATAAATCTGTAAGCTGTCTTCACTGACATAGGAGTTGTGGGGGGCGGTGTGAGCTCTGTGAACACCAGTACGGTCCTGAGAGGAGGTCTAATCAGGCACAATAAGTGAAAACACCTGTGTGGGTGCCCAGTGTGTGTCTAGAGGCTTTCATTTTTTGGCGCATTTATACATCCCTCTCTATTAGATGGTGTTTTCCCAGGACCGTCATGAGGATGTGTTGGACCTGTGTCAGGTCCAATTTGAACCAGACTCCTCAGAGTACATCAGGGTAAGATGACATTGATTTTCCTGTTATTTTGACCTGCTCACCAACTGCACTGAAACCTGTAGACTGTATTTTGCATGTAAAACCATGACATTAACACAGTCAGCACTATATTTTCTTTAGGTCACTTGATACAAACTGTAAAATTGGACAAGAGTGTGAATTGGACATTCATGAATTTCATGTGAAGAGCATTGTACTGCGTGTCTACCGTGTCGAGTGGATTTAGGATCATATCCATTTCATTGCTGTGTATTCAGGCACATGCAGCCACTTATGAGGACCTGGAAAAGCACGGCAAATATGAGCTGCTGCGCTCCACTAGACATTTCGGAGGCATGGCCTGGTACCTGCTCAACGCTCGCAGGGTCGATGGGCTCATAGTGGACATGCTGAAGAGAGAGCGGTAAGTTTGTGCGTGATAACTGTATGCATCTTTCAAAGTGGCAACCTCGGGGCTAAAAAAGGGAATCCTATGCACAAGTGCCAAAAACTGCAGTGTCTCTAACGGCCTCTTGAGGCTGGCTCTAAATGTGGGTCAATCCTCCTAGACCGCCGTGTTAAAATGCCAAACTTTACAGCAGAAATAAACATTTGTACAGCCTGGTACAAAAAACATTTTCTGGGCTCTATTGTTAATTTCCCTGTTCATGACAACTGCACAGGGAACACATTTTTATATAACTCACCTGTATATATTTTATTAAGACTTAAAGTTCTGCATATGTAAGGGCAGGCTGCTTTGAGTGACAGACTGTCTGTGAGGCTTCACCACAGTGTATAGCTGTAAATATGAAGAATGCACTAAAGGGCCGCTACTGAGTCCCTCCTTTGCGGTGCATTTGCATTTTTACACAGAACCAAACAAAAGTGGCATCATGCTATATCACTGTGTCATTTTAGACAGCAGGCTGGCATCACAGAAGCAAAAGACGTGTTACATTTAACACAGCACTGTTGGCCTCTGCAGTGTGTGACTTATAACAAACACGTCGGCAGCGCTTTCTAAACAAAAACAATGACATAAAGTGAATAATGATCATTTACCATTTCTGTCATGTGGCAGCTGATCTCATCCACTGCTTGTAGGGTAAAGAGCTCCTGAATCTCAGGGGTCTCCCATGTTGTGAACATTTCCAGCTGCTGCTAGCTGCTAACTGCTGTCAGCTGCTTTTTAAATCTCTCGCAGTGGGTTGCACACATAACACATTGTCAAAACGTCACACCCATCCCGCCCATGAGCCATCTGCCGGCTGTCCATTTCATACAGACACCGTTTCGGTGTTACTACCTCTTGCGGTGGCTGAAAGGCAAGACAATTTTCTCCCTCCCATTCCATGATTGTACCTTTTGTACAGAATGGCGAAGTGGCATAATGTATAACATTCCTGCCTTGAACAGGCAGTGTAAATAGTGCTTATAAGTCAGATCCAATCCTAACTTCTACAAAGCTCCAAAGCTTTTCTGGCTCTAAAAATTTAAGATGTTTAGGGCCAAAAAACTGCCAAACTTGAGGCTTTAAATGGCAGTCCACAAACTAATGGGTTACATCACGGAATGCTACGTCGATTATTTTATCCAGCTCGTGGTTAATACAAGTATAAGAAACTGTTTTTGCAAATGGTTTTCTGGCTGGAATATTTGTCTTTGTCAGCTCTAGGTCACATAAGCTGCTGTACCTGCTGGCAAAGAGCTGTGACCTAAGCCCTCAGTGCGTGTGTGTGTGTTTACAGGTTTGAGGATGCGATGAGCCTAGTATCTCTGTTCCACATGGTCCACCCCCACAGTGAGTCAGCCAAGGAGGCTGCCAGCCAGCAGGCCACCGGAGCAGACCTTCTTCAGGTGAGAAAATCTCAACCTTGCCCTGAAATATCTGCTGACTCGTAGCTATATTGTATAGCTCTATTCTCTGTGCTCTGTGTATATTATGAATCACCATTTGATCCAGAAATGGTTCACGTCGGGAAAATCGTGCCCCCTCGGGTATTAGAGTATATCAGGAGTCAGTGCAGCTCTTGAGAGGTCATGTTAAGGCCGTCTCATCTTGGGTTTCCTGTGTTAGAGGGTTTGCGTTTGTCTCCTGCGTGGGAACTGTGGGGCCAGGCCCAGGACACATCAGGTCTTATTAGCGCTCACAGCCCGTCGGCCTTGAAGCAGCGGGGAGGGACATTGAGAGTGACAGCCATTTAATGTGAAAGGTTAGCGGCAGGAGACACGGGTGTGTGTGTGTCTGCTGCAGTCACTATCACACAAGGCCTCTCCTTTAGTCACGGTTGCTCATGGAGCACATACTTAGCTGTGCTTTACTATACTGCTAAATGAATTAACACTGTGATTGTTCGTTTTTGACTACAGCCCCATCGTCAAAATAATTGGAGTGACCTCTCTCTCCTCCATTTTGCTGACCTCTGACCCTTGTCCTTGCAGATCTATGCCCAGAAGGAGTCCCAGAGGTCGGGCTACATCGAGCTGGCCCTTCAGGCATACAGACAGACGGCTGCTGAGAGCTCTGCAGCCTGACTGGCTCACTCATGAATAGAAATATACAAATTCATCCAAAATGAGCAAATGGTACCCATAACCATGGGAACAGACTGAAAATTGCCTCTCATATGTAAAATACAGCTGTCTGTTCTTTCCTTTATTGAAATGCAAGCTGTACACTTTACAGGCATGGACTGGGAGAATTAGCTCGGAAAGTTCTTGTAAGATGCACAAACCGAGTCACTTATCCATACAGAGAAATTGCAGTATGTCTGTATGTGTATGTGTATTTAATTGGATCTGAGTCAAACCTGTTAATCAAATGATGTACATAACAAAATAAAGATCTTTGTACATGTGTGAGAAGTTGTTGGCGTAAAATAACTTTAAGCCTGGGATAACATAGATGACTTTATTGGTTAAAATTTATTTAATTCAATTTCCAAGCCTGGATACATAGTACCATCCATCCTTTTTAAAAGAAGGGGAAAACACATCCCTTAAACAACAAATATAAGGCACTTGTAACAGAAACATACTGTAGATTGCATTAAAGTTCACCTGATAAGACTAAAAGCAGCAGTATGGGATAATACAAGCTGTGAGAGGTAAACATGCACCAAACTATTAGGACATCAACAACAGAGAGGTAATAAGGACACAGGATGTAACCAAAGTGTGGGCTGATTGTTGAATGCATACTATTTATAAAAACTGGCACTAATTTGGTGCAGGCAGACTTGTACTAGATGGTTGTTCAAAAATACTGCTCTGATTACCTCCAGCAGGAATGTTTTCACTTCAAAACTGAAGGCAGTATTTAAACCTGAAGAATTCTTCAAAAGCTTGGATAACACCCTGATCAACAGTTGTGTCACGCTGTATGAGGTATGAGGAAAAAAAAAGTAACTTCATACGTTTCATGTTACGCAGTCAACTAGTAAAGCATATGGCACAGAGAGATGAGAAACATTACCACTAAATACAGATTCTTATTGTAAACTAATGACACTTAAATTTGTGATGTGAAAGAACTAAAACACAACCTTCACGGTGACAGTATTGATAAAAAATGTGTAGTGTAAAAATGGTAATAAACGTGAGCTTTTTTTAATCCCTTTTGAATTATGCCATGAACTACAACATAAAACATAATTTTGCAAGTCAAGAAAATCAAATTTTGTTGTAAAATTGTTGAAGAATAAGACATAATTCAAAAGACTACAGAAATTGCATAGGTGACATTAACTTCTAACAATACTTGTGTGTTTTCAACTGGAATGCATTTACACGAGCAATTGTGTCCTGCTCATTCTTTTGCTTCCTAGCTGATAAAATGACCCAGAGTTTCTGGATAAAACACAGCATACGAGATCCAGAGAGATAACGCTACAGTAGTTTGGGAAACATAGCTAAGTTACTCAGCATGCCTGTATATTGTGCAAGTAAAGAGATGTTGTTCACTAAGGTTTTGCACAAAACTAAATAGTACTATGACAAAAATCATATGTGTAACTCATAGCAGAATTTGGATGCAAAACAATATTTGTTTTGCCATTGACTACTGTACATTTTTTTCCAGCATAAGGTCCCATGGAGGATACCAGAAGGGGAGGGAATTTGCCTCTCAATTTCCCTTTAAGCACATTTGGGATCCTTTCAATTTGCCCTCGACTTTTACGACAGAGCGCCACTATATGTGTTTGGTCTCACAGGTCGGGTTTAAACACAGCCTGGACACGTCAGAACGGTTAATCAAGGCTGTAACTTAATTTGTGGTTAAACCTGTCTTCTTGGAGGTGTTATTTTGAACAATTAAGTTTTACAGTACCACAAATTTACAAAAAGCAGGTACATCTTTTTAAATAATATTTTAGTCCATAACCAAAAAAAAAAAAGAATTAAGCTTCAAGGCATTTCAGTGTGTCGAAAAACAGCCCTGTGCTCTTTGGTCACTGAAAAAATAGAAAAGTTTGGTTCGTGAAAGATTCTTCTTCCTATTCACTCAAAAAATCGTCATCCAGGTTGACATCTGTGGTGTCGATATCTTCCAGGTCAAAATTGTCCAGATCCAGATCATCCAGGGCCTAGAGGTGTGTGTGGGAAAGAAAGAGGGTTGTATTAAAGGACACACGGTGTTCTTTGACACATAAATTTATTCGAGTCCATTAACATGCCAATAGTATTAAGTGTTTGCCATAGAATTAAAAACTGATGTTTACCTCCTCATTTATCTCTGCTTCAAGATCCTCTGCAGGTTTCTTATCTCCCGCAGGACCTTCCTCCTCCTCCGCTGTGTTCCCCTCTGCGGGAGCTGCTGCTGGGGATACAACCTCTGGCTCAGCCTGCAGAGGCACAGCAGGCTCCAGGTTGTCCTCGGGCTTTACTGGGAGTGCCGTGGTTTGTTCCTCTTGTTCTGGTTCTTGTGCTGGAACTGGCTTCAGTGCTGGCATTGTATCTTCCAGTGGGCCCAGCAGTGGATCAAGGGCAAAATCTGTACAAGTTTGGGCTTGGACAGGCTCATCCAGCACTGGACTGGCTGTGTTTTCAAAGGAGATCAGCTCCTCCACTGCAGCTGGCACCGCTGTTTCTGAAACAAGTTCCTCTGTAACACGAGTCTCCTCTGCTTCTGTTTCTACAATGGTTGCTGCTTCTGAGGAGATGATAGCCGTTTCCAGTTCTTCATTAACAGGCATTTCTCCAGTTGCTACGGACTCTGTTACATCAGTATCAACTAACAGACCAGTGCTAATGAAGGCATCTGTTGCCGGTGTCTCACTTGGTGTTTCTTCTGTTGCCATGATGGTTTCTGATGTTGTCTTGATTAGATATGTTTCAGATACACAGGAAGCAAGCTCGGCATCAGTAGCTGGAGAAATTTCCAGAACATTTGTCTCAACTGATGATGCAACATCTTCCACAGGACTGGGTTGTACCATCGCAGGCTCCTCGGGGGCAATCTCTGAGGTGGACTCTACAATGTCTTCCTCGACAGAGACTAAAGGCTCGTCTGACGCAGGGACGGCGTCCTCCTCAGAAGACACAGATTCCGCTTTCTCTGGTTCAACATGCGCTTCTGTTACTGTGACAGGCAGAGGAGATGCTGCTGTTGGGATGGATTCTTCTCGTGTTGCGGAAACAGGATCAATTATGTCCTGCTGTAGTGGAACTGGTTCCTCCACCACTGCCGCTTCTGCAGATACAGCCTCAGTCACTGCTGCTACCATGACCACTTCATTAACGCTCTTCACCACTTCCTGTATAAAGAACAAGCAGAATTACAAATTTTGATACTCATTTATGAGTCTATATTTATACTATACTCTGTACATGCCCATACATACATTGAAACTGACCACATACTTTATGTAAGTAAAAGTACAATACATGAATGTTAAAGGGACAATTCACCCCAAAATAAAAAAATGCTAATTATCTCTCTTACCTGCAGTGCTATTTATCAATCTAGATTGTTTTGGAGATATCAGCCATAAAGATGTCTGCCTTCTACTAGATGTCAGTAGAAAAAACATAACATGAAACTGCTCACAACAAATTCTGTAGATTATCTTGAGTAACAAGGTCATGATTTCTGGAAAGAGACTTGTCTGTTGCATTTTTTAAATTATTATTTTTTTGGCACTTTAAGCATCACAAGTCGAGTGCCATCTAATTTCATTATATTGGAGAGAAGGCAGGCATCTCTACAGAGGATATCTCCCAACACTTGGCAATTTACACCAAAACAATCTAGACTGATATATAGCTCTATGGGTAAGAGGAAAAATATGTTCTTTTGATTTAGGGGTGAATTGTCCCTTTAAAATGCTCTATTACAACACATAAAAAAATGTGAGATACTAATGGACTCAGCATGGGTCAATGTAGCACCAATGCAAAACTGGGATAACTTAATCCAGTACCAATGGATTGTTTTGAGCCAGTGTTGGGTCTTTTTTGTTACTGTATCAAATTAACCCCGTATCCTGGGTGTTTTTCTGCCCATGGTTGCTAAAGTTGTAACAGCTTTCTCAATCGGTCCTCACCTCTGGCTCAGTGATCTCTCCTTTGGACACAAAACCTGCAGATTCGTCCAGAACATTTCGGTCCTCGTTTGGCTAAAGAATAGAGAGACGTGCAAAATGTAATCTCAAACATGATACTCAAGGTATGAACAGTTAATTCAACTGCTTCATGGATGTGCAAATTATGAAATTTTAAGGGGACAAATACAACAACTGGTTAAAAGACTGAATAAATTAACTTTAGTGTATTATCTGGGATAAAATCACCCCTCAATCTATTAAAAGTTTTTTAAGCATAGCTCCTCTAACTTCCACTGACCATGATGAGTGGGTATTCTGCAGCAGGCCTGACCCTGACGTGAGTCTCCTTCAGGTACTCCTCAGCCAGCAGGGCTTGCTGGAGGCCAGGGAACAGGTTGCTGTACTGGGAGGGGTCAGCCAGAGCATCTGCTGCCTTCTGGTTCACCTTGGAAAGACTCTCCTTCCACAGTTTCACCACCCTGGAAGAGAGGAAGTGTGTACAGTCGACAGTAATACATCATGTAAGTATAAGCACAGATGCAGACAATCCTGTTATTAAAAACTTGAAATATGATGTCCTATGGGAAACAAAAACAGGTATTAATTCAAAACTACAGGCAAACTAGTATATGTAAAGATTCAGGTACAGATATATGATTAATGTATGCACACAAACACAGGCTGGAGCACAACACCCAGGCATATGCTGTGCACTCAATAAAAAACAACTTTACCTCGACACATGGCTGGGCAGATATGTTCTCGCCAGAAATGCAGCCTCTGGCAGCCGATCTGTTTCGATGAGAAGGTCCAGACATTTGTCCAATCTGGGCAAATACAGAAGTGGTAATGGGCAAAAATAAATAAACTAATTTAGAAAAATATAAACAAGTTGATTAAAATCTGGATTTGAACATAGCTCCCTTCCTCCTGCTCACCTTCCCTGCAGGAAGTAAGTAAGAAAGGCGACGTTGGTCTTGCCATCCCTCTCTGCTCCCTCGGCCAGTTTTCCCACCATGTCGGCGTTGCCCGAGGCGGTGGCCAACAGCAATAATCCCCCGTAATCCTGAGCCTGGTGCAAACACTCCTGAGCCAAGCTAAACTGGCACTTTGTCGTTGCGAGCTCCGCCAACTGCTTCCATTTCTGCTCCGACTGTAGTACCCACATGTCGAGGTGCCAAAGAGACGGGAGAAAGGATTATCACAGGAGGAAAAGCATGAACCACAACAACAATACACTGTCAAGTATGGGAAGCCAGGGATGTGACTAAACATCACCCTGTGTGGTTAGCACTGTCACCTCACAACAAGAGGGTTCTGGGTTCAAACTTGCTGGTCGGCTTTGGCCGAGTTTGCATGTTCTCTCCAGGTTGTCTGGCTTTCTCCCACAGTCCAAAAACATGCAGGTTATGCTAAGTTTTGACTAGAAATGGCCCCGTAGATGTGAATACATGAGTATGTCTGTCTCAATGTGTCAGCCCCTACACATAGGAAAAAAACATCACCCAAAAAAAAAAAAAAAAACATTTTTAGAGGAAGAAAAAAAATCTAAAAACTAAATTAAAGACAAAGAAAATGACCAAAAAGCTTAAAAATCAACAAAAATTTGAAAGGAAGAAAAATTCCCCAAAATTGAAAAGGACAGGGTGCATTTGATGCACCCTGTTCTTCATCATTGTGATGCACAGATAACATGGATGACCTGCTTTCAGATAAAAAAATGTGTGCAGTTGTGAAAGAGTTTAAAAAATTAGAAAGCAAAAATAAATATTAAAGCTCAACAAAAAAACACTTTGCCGTCTCACTGTGAAGTGAAATAGCAGTAGTTCTCCAATGTTTGATTGAAAGCAGATGACACTAATTGTATCGTTTCTTGTTAGTATAAAATATCTGAGGACGTTTTGGTATAATTACTATAATTACTGTTACAACATATGACGATAAGAATGTAGTACATACTGTATAGAGTTACTGTTCAACCAGCCCCCCAGGAAAGTCGCTCAGCCTTACAGCTAATGATTTTTCGGTGGCGACACGTGGTATTGTGGCGAAAAAATCCCCTGCGGCCCAGAAAGCATTTTCACTACAGACATCATTGTTACAGAGATGTCTATAAAAATGTACAGAGACGTCTATAAAAATGTTGACAAGGTCAATTATGACGTTTTCTGCCCTGAATTTTTGAGCCTTGGTGAATTTATATCTGTAAAACTTTCCACAAGCTGAGAAAAGTGATTGAAAAATCTGTGACGTCATTACAATGCAAAGTGTATGAACCGAGTGGGACAGCAGGGTGAACACAACTGCGCGGAAGTAAACCCAGAAGGTAGAAAAACTTTTTAGCAGCTCCATTGAATGAATAGGCGCCATCTTTGGTCAGCTGTCTAGGTATGATTAACATCTGTGGATACAGCTTTTGCCATCTTTCTTTGTGTGTACTGTGTGTTTGCTCTGACCTCTGCCTCCACGGCCAGTTGGTAGGCTATCTTGAGCTCTCCCAGCTGCAGGGCCAGTTCAAACTTGTGCTCCGGGTCGGTGGACACAGCCAGGGCCTGCTGTCTGAAGCCCTAAACAACAGAATAAACAGCTATGTAAAGTGCAGTGACAATCTGTAGATTAAATATATGAAACTACGTGAAAGCAAAGTGGCAAAAGACACTGCGTGAGACGCAAAACCACTCCCATGGTGAATATATATTAAAAGTGAAACATGCATGAATTCTGCCCTGAGATTTGACTCCATCTGGCTGCCTGATGTTCTGTAAATTATGCATTCCTCCAACAAGCCGTGAATTTATAGTCAGCTCAAGCAGAAAGAAAAGCCCAGAGCTTCACAAAAAGTTGAGGACAAACGTACCTGTTTCTCCAAAAACAGGGCTACCCTGGTTCTCTGCTCCTTGGGGATTGTGGGTAGCACCTTGTCGGCTGTGCTGAAATCCCTCCTCATGACTGCTGTCTGATACTCCAACACTGACAGCAGTAGGGAGTAGCCGATGACGTTCAGCTCCTTGTCTCCAAGGTACAGACGATCGTCTTTGGGGATGTAGCCCAGCAGATACATGGTCCTACACACCAGAAAGGCACTTCTTTAAGAATTTGTTATGGTGTTTCGAATTTACTGGGTAGAAATGGATGGCAAGAGAAAAGGGGACGGCTGTGGATGCAAAGCTGTGCAGCTCAAAGGGTGTAATTGTGGTTAAATGCTGAGCTCTTTGCAAATGTGCATGAATACATGCGGTGTACCTGTCCAGGTGAGCAATGGTAATGATCTCTCCTCCAACATAGTAGTTTAGTCTGTTCAGAGAGCTGGTGTAGATGAAGCAGTCTCCCACCCAAACCCCTGTCTTCACCACCTCTGAGACCTCCCCCAGCACCTGGTGAGCGGGAAGCAACAAGACAATAATCATTTGAAACAAAATTGTCTTAAAATTGAAAGGTCCTGTGTGTAGGATTAACTACTTGTCTCGGACCTCGAAGGCGCCCTCTATCCCATCATCTGTTATCTCCTCCTTGGACTCCTGAGCCGCTGCCACTCTCTCTTGTAGGAAGCGTAGCACAAAGAAAGACTCATCTGTGCTGAGACACACGAGCTCCCCAGAGTCTGACCAGAAGATCTAAAGACAAAGACAAGATATTATTTGAGGGTATTAGACAGACTAATGAGGGTGTAAGAGCTGAAACAGTAAAGACCCACATGTTTAGGTTGGATCTCGATCCGGCGGATCAGCTCAGCACTCTCCCAGTCATAGAAGGCCAGGCCGCTGTTTGACCTCACTCCAAGTAAGAAGCCACCAAAGATACCTGTGGGACAGATGGACACCAAGCATTAACTGTATATGCGTACTGTATCCACATAACAAAAAACACTCATGCCAATGGGGAAAAAAAAGAAAATAAAGCTCACCTTCAGCCCCAAAGTCAGGTTTAAAAGCCTTCTTCTCTTTGAAGTTCTTGAATATTTTGACCATACTGCTGCCTTCCCTTGTGGCATACCTATAAAAAATAATTTAAACACTTAATTATTTACTTTCTGGTGAGACTTAGTTAAGAAGAACATTGCCATGCTCATGCTGGTTTCAATCTTTCAATCTCATCTAACTCAGCAAGACAGCAAATAAGATTTAAACTGCCACAATATGGACTTACTGAGAGGAGTCATGGGCCCAGACAAACTCCTGAGCTGAGCCGAAGCTCTTGTTCCTCAGGGCCATGGCGGTGTAGATGATATACTCCCCATCTCCACACACCACTACAAATCTGCATATACACAAAACACATACATATATGGAAAAACCTCAACTATTGATGATACACACTTTTTTAAACAGTGTCCTGGACAGTTTCTCTGTAGTTACACACAAACATAAAAGTACAGGCCAGACATATTCATATATAAAATATATATAAACATTTGCAATAATATCATTAATAATGATAATGTAACAATAACAATAATAATAATAATAATAATAATAATAATAATAATAATAATAATAATAATAATGATAATGACAATGATAATAATAATAATAATAATAATAATAATAATAATAATAACCGTAGAAACTATTATTAATAAAAAAAAGTAATACAAAGATACTTTCACAATCAAACATTATCATTTTCATTCAGTAATATTCACATTGCTTTTTTTAAACTTCAGTAACTCTCAGATAAGTCAACGTGGTGATGAATATTAACAGTGTTACAGTGCTGGTTTGTAAAGTCTCAGAAGTAACTGCCAAGTTAAAATTGTCAAAGTCTAACAAGGACTTTACACGATACAGCAACGAACACATTTTAGTACTGGGAAAAGGAAATTTAGAAAACCCACAATTTTACTGTGTACCTCTTACAATATGTGTGTATGCATGTATGTGTGTGTGTGTGTGTGTGTGTGCATGTGTGTATGTATGCATGTATGTATTTATGTATGTGTAGGATGAGTCAAGTTTCCTATGATTTGCTTTGGGGTTTGTCAGGGTTCATTATACATAATGACCCTGAATTTCACACATTTAAAAATAATTCTATTAGTTCTTCTGAGCAAATAGGATCAGAACTGTGTCCATAGCAACAGTCTGCTTTTCAGAGATAACAGACCGTCGAATGAAGCAACTGACCAATCAGAATTCAGTATTTAACAAAGCTGTGTGATAATTATATATATATATATATATAAAACCTTTTATCACCACTTCTTCCACCCACAGCCCACCGCTCTCACCTCCCGTTGGGGCTGTGTTGGATGGTCTGGGGGAAGATCTCACAGCTGCCCATGTCTTTGACGCCCAGCGGCAGCCTCTCTCCGTCTCTGATCTCAGTGTCTCCCATGGCCTTCAGGTTGGCCTGCTGCACCTCGGAGTGGCGGGCCCACATGACCTTCCCGCTGGAGTCCATGGACATGGCCGGCTCCTCACGACCCATCTGAGACAGAGACGGAGAGGAAACAGTGGATGACGTGAAAGATTGTTTTTAATATAGCAGGTAAACAAATATTCCTTCAGCTTACACAGTGCAATTTGGGATATAATATAATCCAACTGAGGATGGATTATGACTGCCCAAAGCTTTTACCGCAGATAGAGAGGTCTCGACCTCTATTTTCTCTAGGGATCTGTAGAGTTGTTTACAGTTTAAAATTGAACATTTTTGTTAACAAGACATTATTAAGATTATTTCATGAGTCAGTGGTTCATAGCCGCTGTCCTCAGGGCTCTGTTGACAAAAGAGGGGGTTGAATGACGGATGTTGAATGTAGCTAAAGAATAAAATTGAGAAAAACTACTGACACAAATAATAAAAAATGCATTATACATTATATTTTTAAATTTTCCGAAATGAATGGCTCAAATCATCCCACCCCTACGTGCTTACCAAGACCATCCTTGACCTTTTTATTCTTAAAAGTTAAGGTAATTTGTAAGTTTAGTCATCTATGGAGGAATGAGGGAAAACAGAGTATCGTGCTTAAAATGAAAATGTACCACTTGGGCAGTTTTTTGAGGGAGATAGTGCTTTGTATAAAACAAAAAAACCACAGCATACCTTGATGATGATGCTGCCTTCATCGTAGCCCAACGCCACACTGTTGGAGCCAGGCTGTCCACATATACACCACACCCTCTCCATGCCGTAGTTGAGCGTGTTCTCGAGTCTGTAGGTGTTGGAGTGCCACACTCGAACAGTGCCTGAGGGAAAAAGGCAGAGTGGTCAAATGGAAATAAAATGCTGTGAAGATTTTGAGCTGTGTTAGTGTAGCTTTAAAAACGATTCTTTGAAATACAAAACCTACCGTCCTCAGAGCCGGTGAGGATGATTGGCAGCTCTGGATGGAAACTGACGCAGGTCACATTCTGGTTGTGACCCTCCAGAGTCTGAACACAGGTTTTATTCTGGCAGATAAAGACACACAGCACATGCATTCTCCATTTTGTTTTCTATTATCCTTTTTCTACTGGGAGCTGTCTAACACTTGGATGATGCACAAGGACTGAGTTGGCTCTTCACACGGAAACATTTAAATTAGACAGTTACTTGGAGAATGCCTGGGACTTTAGGCTTATTGCAGATCTTTTCAGTGTATATTTTTCATATATGTTATTTAAAAGCACAATAAAGTATGATAAGTGTAACTGACACTTTTTTTCTGTATGTGCATGTTTTATAAAATAGCATGTCTGACATAAAGATTAATATTCTGTGAAATATTCTGTGTTTATTACCTTTATTTTGTTACTGTGCAGCATTTTTAAATAGTTTCGTTTTATTATATTGCTTTTGGGATTTCAAGCCTCTGTATTGCTTTGTTTGCCAAAGCAATAATAATCATTATTATTATTATTATACCTAGTAATACACAGTAACTGCTACACTGCTACAGAATACTGAGATAAATAAGTCTAGTGGTTACGTGTTACCTGATAATCCCAGATCTTGACCAGGCGGTCATCAGCCCCTGATATGAGGTAGGGCTTGTCTCCTCCGCTGTAGTAGTCAATACAGTTCACACCCTTCTCGTGGCCCTCCAGAGTGAAGTTGGGAGTCTTGGAGCCGAGCTGCCACACCTGCAGCAGGCGGAAAAGAAACATGCAGAAAGACAGTGTGTATGGGAGCGTGTACGACAGTGAGCAACCCAGGACAGTTGGCATAGTAATACATAAGTAATAGGGTAATTTAAAGATATTTTGTGGTTCATTTTAAATAACTCTAAATATCACAGAGGTGGTGCGCTGTTAGTGGAAGTGTTGCTTAAAATTAAGACCACATCTCCCACGATCCCTGTTACCTCTGGCTGTGAAAAGCACGTTCCTCCTTTTTGTCACTTTTACCTTCATTTAAACTGGAAGAACAACCCTCATCTTCATCTGATGTTTGTGCCCTAAAGTCATCTTCTTTTGTGTGTTCTTACAAGCATTTGCATGTGTGTGTGTGAGTGTGTGTGTACCTTAATGGTTCTGTCCAAAGAGGCACTGGCAAACTGGTTGTTGTCTTTGGGGTTGATGACAATCTGCATGACGTAGTGAGTGTGTCCCTCAAACACCTGACTGCACGACCACTTTCTGTCCCAGTCCCACAGCTTGATCAACATGTCGTCTGAAAAAAGATATACATACCGTTAAACTTAATTATCTACATATATATTTACAAAGAAATGACCTGAAAAAAATGCTTAAAAATTATAATAATTCTGGAAAATATAATATAATTATGAATATAGTTCGCTGGACATTTTTCCCTAGCTTTTTAAAAATAGTCTTCTACATCTACTAATCTTTTTTTTTGCATCTTTTTTGCTTACCATGCTGATAATACTGTCTTCTTTGGTGCTCACGGTTTCACTAAAATTAACTGAATGATTGAATTGAAGAGACGCTAACGATGTCTGCAGCAAGTCCAAACTGACAAAAGTTTGAACATAAATACATATCGTATACGTAATCGAAGCCGCTGACTAAGGTTATCTCGAGCAGGTAGCCAACAGCCTGGTTTCATACATCCAAATAACCTCTATAAAAATGAACTGCATGCAACCACATCTGGCTTCTAATGAAGACAGGCCTGTATTTGTCAAAATGTGTTGCCACACCAATATTGATACATATGTGCTGAATATGCTGTACTTTTACTAGTTATAGTTGGAAATGGTGGGAGTTTCAGAGCCCATTTATGTAAAAAATTAGAGAAAACAAACATTTTTTTTGTGTATAGTTCTTTCGTACCACTGCTGGTGAGGATGTAGGGCTGTGTCGGGTGGACGACGATACAGCGGATGTAGTCAGAGTGAGCCTCAAACATGTGAACTCGCTCCAGCGTGTTGTAATTGAACACACGGATCTGCATATCATCCTGGGGACAGACACGGAAAGTGACAAAAATGTTTAGCCCTGAACAAAACCGAAAAACACAGATTCATCTAGCTGAAGTCACCGCCTCCAAAGAGGAGCAGGACTGCTTAATGCACTGCCTATGAATAAAAAAAACACTGGGTCACCAAATCAGCCCGAAACAGTTGGTTTTTTTGAGAAAGAACAAGCTCTGGTCTGACCTTAAAACTCTCAAATGGATCGTTAGTTGTGCAAAATGATGTGTGTGACATTTAAAACTGCAAAGGATACACATACAGTACAAGACCAGTGACATTATAGTAACTTGTCTTGGATGTGAGTGGTGGACCTTTGGGCTCTGGGTAAAATTAAGTCTGTGCTACATTCACCCAAATTACGAAATCCAACTGTTTTTGTAAATTTAAGAGTTGAAAAATATTTCCTCTGCAAAAATGGCTCTTTGTTCCAAGGGAAATAATAAAACAACTGAACTGTCCTGGGCTACTGAAAATGGATCAAATTAGCTCAAAATGCTCATCACAAGTTCATTTAAAACTTGACTTCTTATCAAAGGAAAGGAAAGGTAATTGATAAACACTGTAACTTTAAAGGTCCAGCGTGTAGGATTTAGTGGCATTTAGCGGGGAGGTTGCAGATTTCAAACCAACTGAAACTTTGCCCCGTGTGCCAAGCGTGTAGGAGATCTAAAGTTGCTGACATGAAAACACAAATAACCAGCCAGCATTTGTTTTGTCCCTTCTGGGCTACTGTAAAAACATAACAAGGCAACATGGCGATCTCCCCTGACGAGGACTCGCTCTGTATGTCGGTATAAACAGCTCACTCTGAGGCAACAGAACACACAGATTTTTTTTTTATTTTAGATGATTATACACTAAAGAAAACACACTTTCCATTATTTTATTTCATTTCTGCCAAATGTATTCCCCTAAATCCTACACACTGGACTTTTAATATATATATTTATACCCCAGTTGAGTCACAGTACTTACAGCTCCAGTAATAACCCAGTGTTTCCTGGCTACAAACTTGGCCACTCTGACAGGCAGGTCACACAGCTCAAAGGTTTTCACCATCATCTACACAAAAAGGAGCGATTAAACCAGATAAACACTGTACAGATTTTATTGACATCATAATAGGAATGAAGAAATATGAAGAGATTGTGAGTGTGTGAAAGAGTGTGTGATCAGAGGAGTGTGTAAGTGACCGATAGTGACCTGTGTCTCGTGGTTCCAGACCACCACAGTGCCGCTGTAGAGGCTCGCCACCATCCAGGGCTCAGTGGGGTGCAGGTCGGTGCTCTTCACCCTGTCTGACCGAGCAGTCAGCTTCCGCTTGATGTCTAACCGCAGAGGCTTAAGATAGAGGAGAAAAAATAGAAAGACTAATGATTGCACAAAAAATAAATTAATAAAATAATCAGGTCAAATAATCAGGTGACTTATAAGCTTCTCTCAACAATGGTCGATGTTTTTCCCCAGCAGATTGTAAAAAAAGCACAATAAGCTGCCTGTTTTTAACCTTTAAGTTGTCTTAGGGGTCAAAAATGACCTTCACAATGTTTAACAGCATAGGTAAAAAAAAGTGAAACATTGCCTGTGTTCATATTTCCATGAAAGCTGTACACCCAAAAGAGTAAAAATCTTGTCGTAGGGGTCATTTTTGATGCAGCAGTTACACACGCAGAAATATTTCTGCAAAATCCATACACACAAACTTACATACTGTCCTCATTGTGCAGTATAATAGAGAGATAGATAGATAGATAGATAGATATACTTTATTGATCTCAAAACTGAGAAATTGGGGTAATATACTATATATTGCTAAATTTGTGATGGTTCCCCTTTAATAAAATGCATTCAAAACTACTTTTTGCACATTTTCTCTACTTTATTGAGCTACACAAGTAATATATCTTGCAAAAATATGTTTACACCTGCGCAGTACCTTATGCAATAATAATTATAACAATAAACGTGATAGGAAAACAAAAATGAAAGGTGTGCTGTGATAAAATCGAATGGATTCCACTGATTAAATGCAGTTTTTGTGCACTGTGAAGAGGGAAAACCAAGATATTCACAAAGTTTGTGATGAATCGCAGGCTGTTTCTTCATGCAAAATAGATTTGGGGTTTAAAGTTCAATCAAGTTGCTTTATTTTACAGGTTTAGTGAAGGCGGGTCATTTTTGACCCTTAGGACAAGTGGTGTGTACATAACATTAAGACAACAAAAAGGTTAACTATCATAGTCCATATGTCATGTAGACATTTCTAATTCATTGTCTTCCATGTTGTAATGTGGAAACATTTGTAATAAAAGGCTGCTTGCTCTTCTGTTTCAGGTTCTGCAGCTTGTTGTGGAGGGGCGTGTCTGTTGATACTTCCCATTCCACATTTTATCTGCATGCCTGCTCCACAATGACTGGATCCTTTCAAGTCTAATCATGTCCGTGTAATGAGTGGACTTTTTATTTGTCTGCTTTTAATGGGATGAATGAACGCTGACAATTTCGAAATACACGAATCCAAAAAACTTTGTCAAAGAAAGTAAAATGTTGTCTAGTGCTACTTTTTGTTTTTGTTAAGTATTTGGAGTTTATGGTTTTTTGTTTTTTTTTTTGCAGTACCTACCTACTATACATATGCTGTCTGTTTTAAATGGAGTTTACAGCTTTGCAGGTAAGGTCAATGGATAGTGACTGCACGCACATGGTGCCGCGTCACACAGACAAAAAAAACGTCAAAAAGCATCAACAAGCAGAGATAGTTATGGTCAAACATGTTGACTGTGTTTTTGTCCTCCTACCATGTTTCCACGTCAGGGAGTCTTTGCTGTGCTGTCCACAAAAATGACCGGCTTCCCTGTTGCCCTCGTCGGGCTTCTGCTGAGAAACTCCGTGGATAAAGTTTTGCAACCAAATGCAAGAATGCAAACAGAATGACTTCCTGTATATATTTTCACAATAAAGCGCTTAGTTCTCTCAAACGTGAAACAAATTACATAAAACCAACTTAAAGTAACATTACAAAAATAACTAATAATGAGTAGTAGTAATAATAATAATAATCTTATTATTATTATTTCTATTATTGGTATTATTTTATTATTCATAGTGGTAGTAGTATTAGCAGTAGTAGTATTGGTAGTGGTAGTAGTAGAAGTAGTTAGCAGTAGTGGTATTTGTAGTACAAGTATTAGTGGTAGCAGTAGCTTGTAGTAGTATTGCTAGTCGTAGTAGTAGTAGCAGTAATAGTGTTAGTAGTAGTAGTATATAGTAGGCGTAATAGTAGTAGTAGCAGTAGTAGTAGTAGTTGTTGTTGCTGGTTGTATTAATTTCCTGTGCTGTAATAATTACATTCAGAGCAATTATTAGAGCATAACAAAATATTATGCAAACAAAAATTTTGACTCCGATATCCAAAGGCTCTTAACTCAAGAATATAAATAATAGTTAGCCAATATGTTTCTTCATATAAACAAAAAATAAACAATAACATTGTCTGCATAAAGGTCAAACTGTTAATGTAAAAAGGAAAGCTAATGTGCAAGGGCACATGGGAGAGCTGGTTGTCTGGACATTATACACCAGCATTTATAAGCTATAGTAGATGCTTACATTTATATTTTGCAACAACAGTAAATTGTATTTTATTGCACAATTTGCATACCAAACTGTAATATATTTGTAATAACAGGTGTTGACCCAGTTTTTGTCTAGATATCTGAACATTTCTAGATAACCTTTTCTTTTATTGTTCTTGGCCGTAAAAGCTGGCCTTAAGACTTTTATTTTGAAGAAACAATGTTTGTTTTCCGGTTGAAAACTCTCTCTGCTGTTTTGACTTGACGCAGCTTGTTTTGGCGACGTGGATCCTGCAGCGCTTCCTGCGGGAGCAGCTCAAGATCCGGCAGAACATGTTGTACCTGTGAGCGCGAGCTACTTTACACTGCAAAAAATACACAAACTACACGACAGCAACCGGACAGCTTCACTTACAGTTTAGCGAACCAAATGGGAATTATGACAACGGGTAACATGTTCTTTTTGGGTTTTTTTGTATGATGTAAACCTTTCAGAGAATTTTAGATTGAAGTTGAAACTTTAACTAGTTTTATTTTTGGCACTTTTTTTGTAGTGCATCATCAGCGCCCTCTTCATAGTAGAAATATTCTGAACATATTTAAGAGAAATCTTTAAGTGCAAAGGTAAATTCCCAAAACTTGTATAACTATATTTAATGTATGCATGCCTAATCTTAAATATCAATAGCCAATATGTAGCCTGTATTTGTATTTAATTTATTATTATTTTTTAATCTCATTTATTTATTTTTTTAAATTCAATTTTCTTTTATCTGTATGAATGTCTGTAATGACAGGAGTGTTTTTAGTACTTATAATGGAAAAGTATAGACAGGAACTGAGAGAAGCTGGACCTTAACATGGAAAAAAATAATACTACTTGCTCTACAATTGTCTGACATATTTTAATTAAAAAACATAATTAAAAGATATTAAATCAAGCCATTACAGGTTTTCACAATTACATTATAAATAGGCAGAAACATGCAGAAACACACAATAGACAGTTTTAATCTCCATCTTATTGGGCCTTCTTAAATACTTGGTGGCAGATTTTGTCGAGCACAGTGATTTCCTGCAAAAGAAGAAACAGACCTTTAGACTGCGAGTCCAACATGATGCAACAGATGTATCTCTCAGTTACGCAATCAGGCATCATTATATCTATGTGTTTTAGATAGGGACTCATTATCTTTTTTTATTGTTATTGCGAAGATCTAATCTGAGCTAAGGGTTGGGAATGTATTTAATTAAGCACCATACGACAGAAAGTGTTTTCTCTTTTAAATTGTGTTTACTTTGTAGTAAAGTGTGGCTAATTGAGAGACTGGATTTGCAAGCTACTGCTGTAGCTACAGCCAGTTTCCTGGCAGATATAGCAACATTTTTATAACACTCCCATGATTTAGTAACAGGTGTCACACTTTCTCTCACCAGGTGTAGCAGGTCTCCCTCGATCCAATGTTTCCAGCCACGGTTTTCTTTCTCCCCTTTCTGAACACATATCAGCTTGTCCCCATCCCAGGTAACCAGAGTCTGATATCAGCACACAAGCATACAAAAAAACATTTTTTTGAAGGTTATTATTCAAAAGTGAGAGACTTTCTTAGTTCAATTCAGTGCAAAATCCAAGAAAGTAGTCCCACCTTGACCTTCCGGTTGTCCAGGCCCTTTGTGTGCTCCTCAAATTCCTCTCCCACGGTGAAGTTGACCTCGTAGTTTCTGAAGGTGCTCACAGTCTTCGTCTCAAACTTGTCTCCGTTCTGGACAATCACTTTCGTCTGATGCAGGTGGGAGGCTATCTTTCTGGTGGCAAAGTCGATATCTGCAAGCAAAAGGGATTAAAAGTCAGTGGTGGCAGCATGAATCATGTGGGGATGTTTTTGACACACTCAATTCTTATGTGCACAGACACACTAAAGCACACAACCACAGACACACATGAGACACTCCAGGCCACTTATTATGATTCCTCTCCTACTGGTCCATTTGACAGTCTCATTTACCCTTTAAAAATGACCTTGCCCCCGAGTCAAATGAGTTCCTCCGCCCCGTTAAGCGCCAGGGCCCCGAGATCCACACGCCCCGACCGTTTAGATATTCATATCCCATTTGCCTTAACGTAAAAATTCAATTTCTCCCCATCACTCTTACAGACGAGGCCCCTATATTTACCCATCTAAATAATATTTTTGACCCATTTCCATAAGGATGTCATTTTCCTATCCGCTCAATGGAAATGAGGTGGAGGCATTCAGGATTTCCCCGGATTTTGCGCGAGCTGAGTGTACCGGGGTTGTTTTATGAATTGCAGATAGAGTCGTGAATAATGAAAGTGTTTCTGGGCCTGATCAATGGCGCGCCAAAAGGAGGAGAGAGAAAGATGCTCTCTGTCTCTATTTCTCTGTCTCTCTCTCTCTTTTATGACGAGCTGCCCCGCTGCCTGATCCAGGGTCGAATCTGTCTTCCTTTTCTCCTGATCGGGAGGATGGAAAATCAGAATGGAGTGAATCAATATTTATTTGGCGCTGTAACAGACGGCAAGCGCTCACAGAGTGGAGGTTAACTTGGCCTGACAGCGGCTCAATGAGGAAATGAAGCAGTGCCACAGCATTCCTCTTTTTTCCTCTCTCTCCTCCTCCTAACGCTGTTCTATCACTCTTTCTGTCACATGTGTCCCACATTTTTAGCTCCCTACTTGGCTGCATCTTTAAATGCAAAGTTTTAATTGATTTTGATGGTTACCATGCCACAATCTCCCTTTTCATACAGTTTAGCATTAAGGAAAACGCGCAACTTACCAAGGGCCTTCATGACATCCTCAAAATTGTCGTTGGTCACCATCTCCCAACGTCCATTGTAGTCTGCAGGCATTTTTGTTTGAAATGGAGGTAGTGGTTTGCCTTTAGGTGTGCTTGTCACAGTGTGAGAGCGAGAGTCTAAGCCCAGCCCTTTAAATACACTGCGTCTGTGTGTGCGTGTGTGTGTGTGTGTGTGTGTACTAAAGGACAGGGTCCGGCTGATAATTCTTTCAGGACAGCGTGTGCGTATGTTTGCATGCTAACAAGTTCAGGTTGTGTATTGTCAACAGTCTCCTTCATTACACTTGCACATGCAACGTCTTCATACCTGCAGGATAATTTGTGCACCTGTGTCTGTGTATTGTGTGTGTGCAGACTGGCTGCACTTAAAGAGTCCGCTGTACTTTTCTTCAATCCCCTCCCAACAAAGCCAGCTCTGGCAATTACTTGTTCTAATGTACTGGAATGGATGGAAGATGGAGGGAAGCAAGGACAGAAACGAGCTCTGATTACCTCAGCTGCCCTGAAGTTCATTTCTTGCGTCTTTTTTGGGGCCTGCAGTAGAAAGATTTCTCTCTGGTTTCATATCAAGGAACAAAGTTCAAGGGAAGAAATTGTTGACTTAAATGCAGCACCACAGCAGTATTTACCAGACCTGAGCTAAAGCCTTTTTTTGCAGAAATGTCTTTCAGGATTCCTGACTTTAAGTTCTCTTTAAGAATCAATCCAAGATAAAACACATTTGCTTGAGTGACCTGGAGCTTCTTTATCAGCAGCATATTTCTAGCAATGTGTTTGTGTTCAAAGTCTGTGCAGCTTAGTTATAGTTCTATGCAAAGTTCCTGTCTGGTTTGTATTACTGTTACCGTTACCACCAGACCACAATTCATTATTCATGTTGAGGAAATGTGAACTGATTTGAAGTTGCCAACTAATACCGCTATGCTCTTTATGTCAGACATTAACTGAGGCTGCCTCTAAATTGCAGCCACAATCAATACAGTCTGCTCTCAAAGAGCATATCGTAAAAAATACTGCGCCCATGATATGATTTCACAAGTTCAACTAGGGGGCTTTATCTGACAGTGACATCAATCTGATCTTGTGGAGATGGGGTTGTATGTGGAGGGTCAAAGGTGAAGCGAGCGGTGTGTGTCATGATGTGCCAGTGGTGATAAGATGCATTGATGTACACGAACACTTATCTCCTATCCATAGGCAATAGGCAGATTGTGATGTGTGCACTCATTTATCTGATTTACCTCATTGTGCAGTTGTTATGTTTGCAATAAAATGTGTAGTGTATATTCCATATTTTCTAACAAACACATATCATTTTAAAACATTTTCATGCTCTCGGTCACCCATGCAGCATTAAGATTCAGATTCAGGTTCAGACAACTTCATTTATCCCAAAAGGGCAATTCAGTTTAACAATCAACCAGTCACATAAAACAGTAAAAACAACATTCAACATTGCCATGTCAGTGGCGACAGATTAACAGACGGTCAACCTGAGCAGAAGCAGCAACACACAGGTCATTTCTTGCGGGCCAAATCCCCAAGATACTGTTAGAAGTTCAAAGCAAAATTCAAATTAAATTTTTGGCTTTATGGCCGCAACATCACCGTTTTTGTCCACACTCATCAATCTTGTTTTCAAAAGCAGCTGGCAGATGTTTTTTAGCGAAAAAACTCTACAATAGCAGACAAAGCAAGCAACTTGCTAGTGAACATAGTGGAGCTGAAATCAGGAATTGTTAGAGACCAAAACGGAGTTCAAAGGAGAGTGGATGCTGGATTAACATTTGTCAGGTGGACAGAAACATGACATCAAATAAATGCTAATGTTGATCTGTGTGTAATGGATGTGCACCGTTTGCTTGCGTGTGATGATTTATAAGGTAGGAATATGTCAGTGTCAGTTTTTCAGCCTTCTGCAAGTGGCTAGAAAATCAAATAAAACCATTTTAAAAAAAAACATTTTTGAGCATGCCATTTTTACAAGCATAAACTGTGACCCCTTTTTTAAAAACTTTTTTTTATTAGGCAGTGTCTTCTAGTGGCTGTCATAACTATCATAGGAGCAAAGGGGGAAGTCAGGCGTTGTAGCATTAATATAGGGAACAACAAAGTCTGCATGGTGACATTGTCATGTGAGATATTTTATGTGATGTATGATGTATACATCACCTGAAGTTACGTCAAGTAACAAACGTAATTAATTTCAGCCATACTGTGAGCTTTTCGTCTAAACCTTACCAAGGAGTGTTACAAACCTGATCGTGTAGGTGCAACTGTGACTATTTTACAATGTTAATCACTAGTTTAAAACAACCTCTTCTGTCAGCCACTGGTTTGTGTGCTAATTTAGGAAATGCTCCTGTGAGTCGTATTTAGGGGGTGGGAACCTGGATCTTACAGGGTCATATAGGTAAGAGGACTTGTTTATAGCACATAAATTATGAAAAAATGCTGAAAACAAAACTGCAAAACTTGTCAAAGCAACAAGTTATAATACTACATTTGGACATAATGAATTGTCTGTTTAGTCTGCATACAGTCAGTCTTCAGCTGAATGAAATGATCCTGCATAATTTTGGTTCAAACTAAGTGTCATCGCAACCCTTGGGTCAAAGGAGATAATAAGGTCTTCATACTGTGCAACAGAGAGACAGAAACTTTGGCCCTGAAACTGAAATGAACTGAAATGTCCAAAAAGCAAGCAGGAATCCAAACCACAAAGTCCAAATGAAACACAAATGAAAAACTAGAAGAACTCAGATGGAAACAGGAGCAAACAACACAGAGTCTCATCAGTGGGAAAACAGTGAAGATAAGAGACAATGACATGAACAAAGGGCAAACAAGTTTATATACACAGGGAACCAATCAAGACAAGGACACACAGCTGAGGTAGGGGGACAAAGGAGAAAGGAGGGAAACACAAGGGTGGAGCAAACGAGACTAAAACAGAACAGGTGTGCACGGAGGACTAACAGGGGAGGACAAACGAGACAGATAAAAGAAAGGGGAAACTAAACAGGGAAACACACAAAGACAGGAGATAAAACCAGACATGACACACGAGGAGTGATAATAGAAAATAAACAGGAAATAGAACATGACTAACAAGAAACAAGAACAACACAAAGAGAAAACCCAGAAAAGAAAGTCAACAATATAAAACAACTTAAAATCATGACAGGTACTTTACGTATGCACAGTTTTCTGCCAAAGTTGGAACATATTTTCTCTGTGCTCTTTTCAATAGCTTGGAGCGGATTCATATTATAGCAGTCACCAGGGGCATAGGTAAGAAATGTTCCACAAATTGCAAATTGAAAAGCTAGGGAAAGAAACTATACTTATAATTATAATGATAACATATTTAAAATTATGTTACAGAATTATTGTAATTCTTAAGGACCTTTCAAAGTTTCTTTTTCTATTTTATAATTTTCAGGAATTTTCTTGTACTTTTTACTAATTTCTTGCTAATTTTGGGGTCATTTCTTCTTTTGTTGCAAATTGCCTTTTTCCCCCATCTTTTTCAAAAGACATTAAGCCAATTTACAGATTTTTCAGTGGTTAAAAAAGGTGATTTCACATATTGATTCATGTTATTGAATATGTTGCCAGACCACCCTTGATCAAATCTGATCAAACCATAATCAGAAGTCTTAAGACTGAGTTGGCAGTGTGCCATCTTAAATTAAAAGTATTGTTATGTATTATATTATTTATTTATTAGTATTTATGTTATATGTTAAAATACAATGCTGAATCTGCACTACAGAAACACACTGACCCCACTTCTACACATACATTTTTACATGACATGAAGAATGACTGGGTTTAGTTAAACAAACAGACACATTTTTGATACAGGGATTGTTTTTCTCAAGCTTCACCTCAACTCAAATTCAGGGTTGGTTGACTGTTTTGTCCCTTTCACCACACAGGGGCAATGTTGCTACGTACAAGTCACAGCTTTCCATGAAAAGAGGTAGCAATACCTTGTGCTCAGGGCAAAACAGTACCACATGTTTTACTGTGATCAAAGTTAAGATGACACAGACCCATCTGCCAACCGAGGGCCGACTTAGTGGAAATCTGTTCTCTGTGGGTTGCTGCTTTCGTTAGGAGAATTGGAAGGAATTTGTAAGTTGTAAGAACAGGTTAGAGAGAGACAATAAGTATGTCACAGTCAACAAGAATACAAGAGAATATGAATTTGAAACTGGACTTGGGATACAGAAAATGACATCTTGTAAGTAAGACAGGCTGAATCCACTTGCACATGCACATTGATGCTTGCACGCTGACACACGTACACAGCATCTCATAGACTTATGCAAATGCAATTAGGGTAGTTTTAATAATGCATGACAGCGCATTCATTTTTAATTCTGCCTAATTCACACCTAATGGCGCTTCCTGAGCCCCATAACCTTGGAGGCACACACAAACACACACCCGCACATACACGCCTGTCGTTTTGTCTGTGAGTTGATTGTACGTATCTGCAAGTCAGTGTTGAGTGTGTTTGTGCACAACTTGGCTGCAGATCACACCCTCTATCTTTTGTGCATTACAACAGCATCTCATTATAAGCAAACATCATATAAAGTGGGCTTCAAGTAATCCTGCCCTCCTGTTTCCTATGACTCCATTTCTCCTCTCTCCCTCTGAGAGTTGAGTTTTTTATCTCTCTATCGCAAAATACGCTTTCAACAGTGAGAAGTGCATTGTGCTTGCATGCTGTGTCACTCCCCGCAATACAGTCTCAAAATCCTGCTTGATTCAATTCAATTTGCTTCATTAGCGTGGCATTCAAAGCAGTGCATTACTAAGTCTTTACATCCCCACATGCAGCTCCCCTTGCGGCCCCCTCATCTCTCCCCCATCTCTTCCTCCTCCCCGTTGTTTCGAAACATCAAAGGTTAGATTAATCACAATCCTCCGAGGGGACAACTGATTGAGAAAAGGCTGCTCTTTGTTATGAAACCCTCGTCATGAATTTCAGCAGAGAGTAGATATATTTGTAATGTATTTTCATCCCACCCATGGACTCTAATAGTGCAGCTTCGTGCTGGGTGCTTTGATGTCCCAGTGAGAATTGAAAGGGTCCCAGTGTTCCCACACAATTGAATGAGTTTTGCTTTTATCCTCCTTGTGGAAGCTGTTTAGAAAAAAAAAGAAGCGCAGTGGTGGAGTTACACGTGCAAGATGAAAAGTAGCAATGTTAGAGGAGATTCCACATACAGGAGGTATGCACATACACACACACACATATACTCAAAAAAATTGCATTGTCATACTCCAAAACCTTTAAAATCTCAGGCAGAGGGCAAAAACTAGGTGAGTACCAGTCCATTTTCTTGTGTGCAGTCCTTTGGAGCAGAAAATAATAAGTCTGCAGGTTGGACAGCCTTGATGTCAATAGACAAGGGCCCATTCAGGTGCCACAGACACATTCTCAGAGCGAGGTACCTGTGGAGACACCTGCCATATCAAGGTCACCCTGTGTGTGTGCCGCTTCAAACAAATACCCAGGTCTAAAAGAAAACACAGTGTCCTATGCATTTGTACCCCGTCATGAATGTATGCATGTACTGTAGGCGTTTGCCTTTGCTTGTTTGTCCATTTATGCATGCTAAATGCCTCTCCGTGCCCGACCATCATCGCTCTCCAGCAACGTCTGCTTTGATCCGACCTATACCAGCCCGTACCCGAGCCCATTCTCCTCACCGCTTCCACAGAGCATTAATCAAATCCCATGTTCCACCTCTGCGTGTGTCATCTCCGTCCCCTGAGGGGAAATCTCCTGACCTCCACCAATCCTCATGGTGCTTCCTCACCCATCCTCTCCCAGAAAAGAGCGTCCAGATAATCATAGGGAGAAAACATACTGTAAGCTTTCACTATTTTTTTTTTTGTGTGTGTGTGACTCTTTTTCTCTCAGGAAGTTTGAGCTGGAAAATAGAGAGGGGAAGAAGGGGATGACAATGCTAAATATTTCATGTTTTCCTCTTGGTAATTCCGTACGGACGGAATGAGACCTCGTTTTCCGCAGAAACATGAGCAACTGTGGGACTGATTGAGGGAGCCTGGGAAGCTCTGTGTTTCTCTCTATTTTTTGCGTCTCTGCTCCGAAATAGGCCTGGATGGTGATGCATAATGCATGGGGCTTCCTATGTGGAGCTGGAAAGGGCTGTGGGTCCTGAGGGATCAGCCAGGGAAAGGGTGTCCAGATTCACATTCTGCAGTGTAGGACCGGGCCCATCAAGTAAAGGAGATGGAGGAAAAAGATTACTCTGCCCTGTACTCACTCCTGTGTTTTTGTGCAAGTGGCAGAGATAACTTTAAGTACATTTTGATTACTCTGGTGTTCTTATACATCAGAGATAAAAGGCAAACAGTCTAGATCAGAAAGCATAGTTATTATTTGTTTTACTGAGAATCTTTACTTCTTCCAATGTTCACAAGTTATTTATAGAGACTACATTTGGAAATATGGCATCTATGTGTTTTGTATTAAGTGGAGGAAGGTTACAGTCTCCCAACTTCACTCAGATCTGTTGTTTTCTCCTGTCACCATTTTTCAACTCTTCAGTGGACTGCAATTTTCATGTATGTCATGATTTATTTGCTAAGTCTGTTTTCCTGCTGTAATTATTGTCCATTATTCTGCTTCATGCTGCTTTTAAAAAGACACAATTCTGGAGTTTGTTTTCTTTCTTCAAATTGAAAAGGTAGATAAAAGGAGGCAGTCTCATATTTTCCCCTGCTGGAGGGTAGTTTTAGAGTTGTGGGTTGGTTAAGGTTGAGGTTAGTTTGGCCTATATACAGGCATGCTTTTTAAATTTGTGGCTCCCTTCCACACATATTCTCATGTTGTGTGAGAAATAGGTTGTAAGCATAAAGGTCAGTCCAGTTGCTAGAAGAAAGTGTTTGCAATATATGTTTCTGCAATATGTGATTTTGTTACATTTGTACTTTTCATATGTATCATATCAACATTTCTAAAGAGACATGCCATTACATATTAGCTGACTTTTGTCACCATGGGGTGAAGAGGGGATGGTGGATGGCATGACCCAGTTTTTTTGCAATCTTTCCAATGCCTCCACTGGTGTTTGTAGCACTGAGCCTGGCTGTTTTTTAAGGTCACATTATGGTATTTCCAGTGACTTTTGTGCCACTAAATGGGGGTGTTTTAAGCCAAAGCATTATATTTTCCTAACCAGTGTTGAGAAATGTAAAGCTTCAATGTGTCTGCTACAAAATAATGAAATAAAATAAAAACCTTCAACTACATCACAAGTTCAAGGTTGGGAAGTAGCAACACTGTATGTAGGGGGCGCTAAAGTAGTCTTTAGGTAGCGCAGTTACTTTTAAAATCATGTAAAGTTCAAGCTACTTTTCCACAACTGCTACTAAAAACTTATTTTCCCAAAACTTCCCAAAATGGATTATGTTTTTTTTTCACT
The DNA here is from genome assembly GCF_008729295.1 of Plectropomus leopardus. Taxonomy (NCBI): domain Eukaryota; kingdom Metazoa; phylum Chordata; class Actinopteri; order Perciformes; family Serranidae; genus Plectropomus; species Plectropomus leopardus. The sequence continues at coordinate 5,607,523 of NC_056467.1, read as the reverse complement.
GAATGAAGATGGCTTTATCATGTGGCCATATGTGGATCATGGGTATTGTTTACCAGTACCAATACCAGTCCCCCTAAAATGAAACCAATATAGAGTACCTCATTTGAAAGCCCATGATGTAAATGGAGTTGCGTGTAGTATAGCTATACTTTTGAACATTTAAGAGGCATCTGAGCATGCTGAACTGCCAATACATCATTCATGTCAATACATCCACTCGACTACACCACACCACAAACTGTATTTGTAGCCACTGCTGTGAATGTGAGCTTCATGTCAGGGACAGTTGTGAGAGTTTATCCAGCCGGACACAGAGGCTAACTATTAGCATCACACAGCTATCATTACTTACAATGTTAAATGAATTTCCAGTCAAGCCATTTTAGTGAAGGTGTGTCTGTTTGTTGGGACCGTTCAACAGCTTGGTGTTGGATGTTAGCCGCTGCTATGTGTTAGCTCATGCTAACTGGGCAGATGTTAAACTGAGAGTGGCTCTTGCAAAAGAACATTTGATTATCCAGCGTTACAGTAAGGAAGTTTCGATATGACTTGGTACTGGATTATTGTGATTGATACCTTAAAGGTATCCAGTACCTATACCTAGCCCTTATCTTCGGTCATGTGATATGATATAATCAAGTTGTTTATTATTTTTTGTTGCCTGTGCATGCTCCCCTGTAGTTATATTACATTATTACTTAAAGATTTATCAGGGTTACCTCAGCTTGGGTTCAATTAATATAAATCTAAGGTATTCCCTAAGAACTCCCAACAAATACTTAATGAAACATTGGTATCATTCTGCCTTTGCTCCTGCTTTCCAAACCTTCTCTGGCAGGCTGGTTGTGCAGGTTTTGTCGAAACGAGGAGTGGAGTGGAGAGGAGCTGTGGGAATGAAAGCCTGTTCAGTTGAAACAGTTGGTTGCCAGTCCATCTGGGTAGGGATGGAAAGTGCTCCAGTTGTCACAAATATTCTGCATTTCTGTGTGCGCCCTCTATAACAAACACTGATGGGGAGGAAGGGGAAAGAGGAAGAAGACGGGAATGAGTAAAAAAAAAAAACAGTGATGAAAGGCAGAGGGGGAAAGGGAGAAAAAGGGAACACATTAAGGAAACAGGGGATAAAGGGAGGAATATAAAGGAAAAGGTAGATTGTAACTTCACATTTATTCCTCACTGTATGGCCCGTGATGTCAGACGCGGGAGAAAAACTTTGGCCCAGGTTCATGTCTAATTTCTCTTAGTTATTTGGCCTTTCCGCTTGTGAAGCTTTCAATCTCAGAGGCCTTCAGGGGGTCCAGATTATCTCTTTCGTTTGGAGAAAATGAGCTGAGCTGGAAGCTACATTACCTCCCCTGCCTTATGTGAGCTCATTTTTCCCACACCACCATTAGCTTGCTAAAGCCATTTGGAGATGCACAGTGGAGTGTTTCCATGTTCATCAGTAAGTGCCTGGCATTCCTTCAGTCAATTATCAACAGAACTGTCTCTGTGTGATAATTCACGCCTCGGGCTTGTGTCTCTGCGCCAGGATGGGTATACAAGGGACATTTTGATGGAGGTTTTGAGGAGAGATTTCAAACTAGTATTCAATCATCAATGCACCATACTCACACTTGAGCATGAGTGATACAATAGAAGTGCATTATCTAAATGACTAAGGCAGAGTTAGTTAATACTTTAATTGTACAGCCTACATTTTTTTTATTAAAAGACACACATTAACATACAAAATGAAGAGAAATTAGTTATTTACAGATGTGTTGGTTTACTGTGTGTGTGCAGGGGCATTTCAATCTGCCTTTTTGTGGGGATTTGTCTATGGATGTTTAGTATGAAATTTTTCTTGTTATATTAAAGCCCCCCCTTTAATTATAAATGTGTTTTTCTTCTGTTTATGTCCCGTGAAATATCTGACCTTGACTATTGTGACTTGTATCTGGGCAAAGTTTCTCTCTAGAGAGGTGATTTCACGTTCCTCTATTGAAGGGGGCAAGGTCTGTGCACGTCTTTAATTAAAATCTGAGATTCATTCTCTGGGCAAGATAGATTAAGTATGTTAGCAATGCGAATCACTATTTAATACTGGAAACACATATTGACGAGAGAACAGCCTTTGCTGCAAAAGAAACCTGAAACCTCCAGCACAGAGTGGACTTGTCAGTATCACATAGCGAGAGTTTGCATTAGCATAGGAAAAGTTTTGACAGCAGTTTTTGTTTTCTTTCCGTAGTCATCACATACTGCCGCTTGGTCACTGATTTCCACTTCAGACACTGACATAAAAAGCTATCTCATGTGTGGCGGAGGATGGGTCCAACAAACACCAGACTTTCACCTGGGAGCCTGGTGTTCATATCCTGTATGAATGTCAAGCCAAACAATTAAGTTATTTTCTAAACCTAACCACTTGCTTGTGTTGCACACGGAAGTAAACATAAATAAAAGGTGTTTTACCAACATTGTACTTTTATTTTGTATAAGAGTGTATGCATGTTAACAGGCATAAATTGACACGGTGACCCAGAACATCAACAACAGATGCACCCGGGATACCTAGTACATCATTTGTCAAAAGTCCATTGAACATGCAACGACATGGGACTGAGAATATGTTGACATAAACCAGACCCTGGATGTTCATTCCACTATCCACCAAAAAAAAAAACATATATAGCAGCTATTATTGTATGTTTCACAACTGTTAATGCTGTGTCCGCTACTGCCTATTGGCCTACAAGCTAAAAAGCTTACAAACCAAATAAACACATAAAAGATGCTAACTACCATTCTGATACATCCGCCAGTCATCTATCTTGGCGCAAAACAACTTCCTCATCTGAGTCTGGGTCTATGCACAGGTAAAGGGCTACCTGCAGGAGATTGCTGCCTGATGCACCTTCAACAGAGCTGAATCTCTCCTGTAACGCGAATGCAAGCCATCTTGATGCAGACTGCTCTTTCAACTTAGTACAAGCAGTGTGGGGAAATCAGAAAGCAAAAAATAAATCTACAGTGAGCAGTAATGGTGGATGGATCAGAGGCCAGATGCAAAATATTGAGAAAGAGAAGGATTAGATGTGCTTTCAGCACCATGTCAGATTTTTTTTACTATTATGTGGGAAAACCATGTTAACTAAATACTAGGTTTTTTATTTTTTCCCAACATACTTTAAAATCTGGCGGGAGGACGACTTCAACTCACAGCAGTTTACCATATAGTGTTTATTCTCTGAACTACTTCGTGGTGATTATTGCCTTTTTATTTGCTTCATAAAGATCTTAAAACAATACACCTATTTTCTCGTATATAATTCTTGTAAATTTTCATTGGTAAAACAATCACATTAAAAGACATATCAGCAAAGATGAGGTAGGCTATGTTCTCATTCTGTTCCTGAAAATATTATAATCCCTAAGATTTCAGTCCTGGTTGATTTGGCAACATTTGTGGGATGGCAACATTTTAATTATGCAGTCCAAGAGTTTCATTCAGAATGACACAATGAGCAAATGCTCCTTGAATGGCTACACTGTCAGGAACGCAACAGAAGAGCAACTTGTGGGTATCTGTGTATACAGCACAGCCAAAAAACAATGGGCCAACAAGATCATCCAACCCCTGTCTCCTAGATATTACATTTATATATTTTGCAACAACAAATGTTTATTGGAGGAAACATAATGCCACCAGGATCATGTTTCACTTTTGTAAACATACTGAGGAAACACTGATTAATGTTTCTAGCAAGTAACAAAATGTAGATACTGAATGAATCAGTAAAATATGCACTTTTTATATGCAATTTCCAGATTTCTTTATCGTCATGTTTATGCATTCAAAGCACTCAGTTAAGGTTAGGGAACTAGGCTAAACACTGAAAAGGGTTGGATGTAAATGAGCTTCAAAAAGACTGAAGAAAAATTATGAACAATTTCATCCAACGGAGTATTGCCAGAGTCTTAATTGAATTGAAGTGAAATCTGTGTATGCACCAACTTGTGTTTTTTGTCTAAGATAATTATCACATGCAAATACACTGAGTGCCTATTGCTGAAAAACTGCCAGCTACAATTAGGATCAAAAGGGGTTTGACATACTGTAAATCTTAAGGATTTTATCTGAGCATGGAGATTCATTCTTGATGTTGGGATTATATACAATGTGTGTCATAATGTAGACAGGCTTTAGAATCTCCCTATGAATGTGAAAAGATAACTGGATACAGCATTTGGTGGGACCCCATTCAATCCTCTGAAAATTGCTTAGCTTGAAGCAAAAAATTTTGGACTTTTCAGGCATAAAAATTACCCGGACCTTCCACATCCTTGGACCCATAGAGAAAAAATACTACAAACTTTCCAAAGCTGGGCAGCTTACTTTTGGTTAGCCCACCTTGCCTGTTCTCATTCCAAACTCATAAAATGCTGCTGCTTTGAAAGTGCTTTTGGCGTAAGATCTCAACACAAAAAGTCACCTTTCACATCCATATGTACACAGTAGGACAGCATCAGGTTAAAATCAATCTGCTGGTAACAATGTAACCTAAGAAGCACGAGGACACCTATGGAGTAGGCGGGATGGGCAGTGGAGGAATCCAACAAATTGTGGACTTTCATGCAGGAGTCCAGTGTCTGCTTCTGTCTGACAGATGTAGGATACCATGAGCGCAATATGTAGACGTGGAAGTCCATTGCAGCAATGTGGCAATATGTTGCGATTTGGGATGAGAATGCGTTGGCCCTCCTTAAACTTGAATGGAGATCAAATGATTTAATCTTGTGGCTCTTCTATAATGTTATCAGGCTGAATTAGTCAAATCTCAATAGTGAAAGGAGTATTTTGAAACGAGTCAACATCTTCTTAGGCTCAATGCTATTACGTGACGGACCCAGAAGATATAATTCCACTATTTGGCATTTCCTCTGGGGCCTCCCTCACAAATATGACCACCTGTTGTCACATGACCTAAGCTCCATTAGTCACATGATGTCAAAAAAGCTGCATATGTTCATTTTAGAATATTTCCAAGTTCGAAGTTCCAGTTCACAGTTCTCAATCCTCTTGTAAACACTGACGATTATGTAATCAGACCATACATATCTCCAAGGTTTATTTGTAGGAATATTCTGTACGTCATATAACTCTGTACAGATTGTAAGTACATGTTGACAAGTGCATTTTCACAGTAGCTGCCTGATTGTTGAGTCCCCCAGCTGTACTTTGCTGAGGTTACCAATTATGATGATGGTTGAATGGTATCCATAGTAACAAGTGTCCTTGGTCCTCTGGCAAATGTGGTTGCTGTAGGCCCTGAAGTCCACAACTCACGAACCTCCTACACTCCTTTATGTCGATTGCTTCTGTGCACACTGATGTTAATAATCCAGTAAGATGTAACGCCCTTTAGTTACACACACAGAGTAATCCTCAATTTTTCCAGTTTAACCATGTTAAACTATACCAGTTGAGCTTATGTTTGTATTGTGTTGTCTCAGATGCTGAGATCGCTACTGGTTATTACTTTGGTTTCCAAAAAAAACAAAAACAAATGGCCTTTCTGCATGCAGACGGCAATACCTGTGACCAATCACACCTGAAGCACTTTTTGCACTTACTAAGGGTTTTTTCCTTAAGTCTAAATTCTTGCTTGTGTTGTACGTCGCTTTGGATAAAAGCGTCTGCTAGATGAAATTGTAGAATTGTAGTTTGTTATTTTCACCAGCAGAGGACACATCAGTCACACACACAGCGCCGCTCGCGGTCTGAGTTTCCTTGTTTTTTTTGCTTGTTTTTCCTTTCCTTCCCTTCACTGACGCCGATGAGAACAGACAGGCTACGGCCAAGAGCGAGCAATAAGTGTTAGAAAAAAAAACTAAATGAAAGTGGGTAAAAGCTGTTTTTGTTGTAAGGTATCGATTCTGAGAAGTATCCACATCGTGAGGAGTTTGTTTTTGGGTTGTGAACATCGCCGTTTATTCTGTTTTTGCTGAGGGAAAACTCCGGTGAGTAGAAGCTATTAGCGTTTAGCATAGCATGCTAACGGCTGCCGACTATGGCTAGTTACTCACTAAATACATTAATATATCATTAGTTATGTTGTTATGTTTCTTAGAAGACGTTTTAAAACCAACCGGAGATATATAAGAGTTTGTTGAATGTGAGAACGTGGGTTTATTTTGTACTTCTGTGTAGAAAGTGTGCTAATTGAACAGTTGCTATTGTAAAATGCTAGCTAAAGCTACGAAGCTAGCGGAGCTGATGTTGTGAGCTAAAACACGCAGCAGTGCGCAGCTGAGTATTACTGACAGACAGTTACATGATTCGTGTTTCTCAAACATGATTTAGATGTGATTCAGTCCATGATTTATGTGCACTATGTGGTGGTAAAGGCTTAAAACAGCTAAAAATAGTTAAAAACAATTCATATACACCATTTGTATGTGTTGGCTGTTAAAAGTTCATTTTATAGCTGTAAATGATACATTGTCAAATTTGAGTGGTTCACATTCATTGATTTAAGAAAAGAAAGAATAAATACTGTACAGTTGATTTAAGAAAATGTTTGGAAAGAGATAAATAATGGATCTAAAAAACTGCTGCTCTATGCAGGTTGTTTTTTTTTTTGGATGTATGAGTGATTCTGATGGCAAGTCAGAGCCCGGACCAGCGAGACCTGGAGCAGGGACCCGACTTACATGCGTGGAGGGTGTAAGGACGGGGACAGCTTCATCGAGCATCTGGAGAGATCATATCACATCATACAGGTAAGAGACAAAAATCACACTACCTGGATAGATGAATGATACACACTGACTCTGGACAAACTGGACACTGACTGATTTGGACATTTGACTGTTTTTGGACTTATTCATTTACCATTTTGGGCCCATTTTTCTATTTTATTTGCACTTTGAATATTATATCTCTTTATTGTGAATTTGTTCTGTGGTTATTTACAACTGAGGTTGTTATTGGTAAATTGATGGTGAATTCTGAGTAATAACTGTTTTTTTTTGAAATACCAAGAAGTACACAGTCAGTCATAGCTGATCTATTTAATTTGTTGAAATTGAAGAGTGGCTTTCCTGCCAATAAATATATTCTTGTAACTTTTTTTCTTTCCAAACCGTTGTCCTTGTCACATCTATCCTCCCTGAGCGAAACTATATCTTCTGATCTAGCCCAAATTACAGTAAGTGACATCAACGTTAGTTCATGTGCACTAGGTAATGTCACATAGAGCGTGTTACAAAATCATCAAGGACTCATGAGTGACCTCATTGCAATGTACCAACCTGACCAAGTCACTTATTCTCCGTTTACTTAAAGCTAACCTTGGGATACTTTTATGAAAATAACTTTAGGTCATATTTGCTTAAACTTTGGCTATATTCTTTAAGAAGTATGGATTGTCCATGAAATAAAACATGTCCCTTTTGCTGTTTGTACAATTGTAGTTGTTCAAATCCATTGCAATGCACCAAAAATACCCAGTCAGAGCCGAGGAGTCTCTAATGCAGCTGTCGATGCTGCTTGTGAACCACGGTCCAAATGTCAGACTTGGCAGCGCTGATCAAATAATAATCATGATTCGTTACTGCACTGCCTTTTTCTCATCTCAAATGTTTTCAGAAACATATATTAGTGCACTGTTTAGCTGTAAAATGAGAACATTTGTGAACCGCCTGCCATGTTGAATACAATTAGAACTGTCCACCAGATGGAACTTATTTAAATGGTGGGTGGTGCTCGGTGTTTCTCATTTTACAGCTAAACAGTACATTAAATTATGCTCTTAAAAACATCTGAGGTAAAAAAAAAAAAAAAAAAAAAAATAGGCAATGCATAAACAGGATTTTGATTGATATTTGTTCAGCACTCCCTAGTTTGACAGTTTGATCACAGTTCATGAACAGTGATTGAAATGGAAACCTACTTGGCTCTGATCTGTTGTTTTTGTCTGCATGCAGAAAGGCCATTTGTTTTTTCATTAGTTGTGTGAATATAGTGACAGTTTAAGCAAATATTTTAAAAGTCTTTTTTTTTTAAATAGAAGTTTCTAACCACAGCTTTAAGTGTAACTGAAGCTGCAAACCTCCTCCAACAAAAAAAACAATAAAACAACAAGAAAATCACAAAAGACCAACATTAATCTGGCATCATGCACTACTCCTGAGCTAAAGGATGAGTTATGAAGTGTGTTTGTGCTACTGTCGACTTCAAGAATTATTATTCATGTTTTTATTTTGTTGTTAGTTGGCTGCATGTGTAGGCTGCATTTTGTTTTCACAGATCACCAGTGAGACATCTAACAGCAAAAAGGGCTTTTAAATGTCACCTCCAGGTTTAAACTATAATTGGTTATTCAGCTGTTTTGTCCAGACTTTTAAACTTGGCCCTCTGTAACTGCTTCTAACCTCACTTTTCTGTCTCTCTCTCTGGCCCAGGCTGCACTGTCTCAGCTAACATTTATTGCCAGTTATAGACCCTATGAATAATTGATCCTGATTCTATTTAAGATCCTGACGAGGACAAATGGTACGGGGCTACACTGGCCAATATTTCTCCCTCCGTTGCCCTAATAGGAGCCCTCTTTACCCGCACTACCGCAGTCATTTTTCCTCCCTTTCATATTCTCTCTTGTCTTCTCCTATGTTTCCCTTTCTCTTAGTGTGCCGTACCTCCTTCCAAGTCCCTGACACTATTTTAAGAACTGGAATGATTCCAGACGCTATGAAGGGTATTATAGAGGCGTAGCTGCAGCAACATGACGGATGATGCCGGCAACGGCCAATAGCGGATAGCGGGGTAAGGATTTATCTTTGTGGTTTCATAGTGGACTGGCCCTTTAGTGTCATAACCAGGGAGATCATTTGAAAACAACGACACGGGGCAGTAGTACATCTATTAGTGATATGAGGCGAACACCACGATCAATGCTTATCACATTGGGGACTTTGTGTCTGTAGTCGTAGTCCAATTTATTAAGTGTGTGTGAGTGTGTGTACATGTGTGTATTTGTGCGGCTGGCAGGGCGAGCTACAGTAGATCATCTGTATGAGTGTGTCAGCGTGCTCGGACCAGAGAACGGGCTGATCCAGCTTTGGAGTGGCAGATCGTTAGACTGTTGTACATGCTGCAGGGAAGACACAGGATATAGATCCAATAAACTGTGATGCACGCACACTCACACACACACATAGGTAGGTGTGTGATTCACTCCAGCACAAACTATAATGAGCAATTCACCTCATGTTGTAGCAGGTATCTTGCTCC